>NW_027176439.1:1634942-1821308 GCF_023349555.1 Cebidichthys violaceus
CCTCCAACTCTGGCTTGTTTCCTTTCCTCAGGATCTGTGGAACCGTGAAAGGCCTGCAAATAAAATGAGAAGAAGTACTCTGAATAATTAGCATCCACCACAACAATCACATATTCCAAATGTAAAAAGCATCCGGTCAAAAGTAAAAACATGTCATCAAGAACACAGGGCTTAAAGTTCTCCAGCGCTGGGTTTTATAGCTTTACTTTTATATGGTCGAGCACTTCCTGACTGCTATCTGATCACCCAAAACACGTTTTATTAATACGTGTAAAAAGTGTGTGATTTACCTTCTGCTCAGCAAGCTGTCTCCATCCAGGTCGTTGGCTCCCACCTGGCTCATGTCGTACGTGTCGTCGTACTCGTCGTCGTAGGCGTCCAGGTCGTAGGCTTCTGCACTGTCCCCGGGTTCAATGACGACCTCGTCCACCACCGTCTCGTAGGCCCGGTATCGAGCTTTCTGCTCCGCTATGTGCTGCTTGTCGTTCAGCAGCTCTTGAGCGCTCTCCCCTTTCCTGCAAAAGGGAGGAAACAAGAAGAAGAAGATGATTACACCTGAGCTCAGGCAGTCTCACCTGTTCTTCACCTGTTCTTCAATCAGGTAAATGTCCCAAGTCCATAAAAGTAGTCCCTGGCTCTTTACTCCTCCCGCGTGCTCTTACCTCCTGCCCTTCCAGATGCGAGACATGTCCACCTGGTCTCTGCGAAAAACGTCAAACTCGTCGTCGTCAAACACGTTGGATCTGACATTCAGAACATCTGGAAGCTCCTCCTTCACTGGCCTGAAGGGAGAGAAGAAGAAGAATGAGATCAAAGATGGTCGATTCACCCTTAACTTCAGTGTTATCCACTCCTTTCATACCACAGAGGATCTGCACCACACATTTAAATGATTTGTATAGTACAGCTGCAACAAAAACATACATTTTTACATTTAAAGCTTCTATTTTTTATGATGTTATCACCCTAAAAAATTTTTTTTTTTTTTGGGTAATTGTGGTTACATAAATGTAATTTATGGTGCCGTTAGATTTCTGCTAGACAGACATGTTTATAGAAATAATATTAGATTAAATAAATATGAACATAATATGTAAAGGCCATCCCCACTGTGCGTGTGCGTGTGTGTGTGGTGTCACCTCGGCATGGACCGGTCCATCTTGTCCAGGTTGGGGGCCAGGCGGTCCTCCAGGATGTTGTTGATGACCAGCTCAGAGTTGTAGCCGTACTCCTGCAGGCAGGCCAGCAGGAAGCCTTCGCCCAGATCCGGCAGCAGGTCCCTGATGCACGACAGCAGAGACTCGAGCTCTGCCTCGCTCACCGCACAGCCGGCACCCTGACGACACACAGACGACCGGAAATAAAGAGGAGACAGCTGCACTTTATGGATATGTATTTCTGACACCATTACCTGTATTGTTTAATCTTTGATTTACAAAGCTAGCCTGATCGTTACCCATTTGTTTTATTCCTTTAGTCAATTATTTCTCCATGTATTAAATTCCCAACATGCACCTTCTGTCTAAAAGACTCACCTTTCTAATGAATACAGGACTCTCATAATCACAGAACTCACATTGTTTCCTTTTCGGGGAACATCCAACATGGCCTCTGCTCCTCTCAGACTCTCTCCTCTTTCTGGCTCTCTCTCCTCCTGAACTTTAAAGCCAGATGAGGAGGAGGCGGCAGCACCGCCCGCCGCTCCCTGATGCTGAGTCTGGCTGTGTGGTCTCCGTCGCCCCACACTGTCCCAGGCGCTCTCCACCCCCTGGAGCAGGTAGGACGTCCTGGTCTCATCACTGAGGGAAGCAGGCGGTTAAGGAAATGAAACGACCAATAACAGAGACATTATAGTCTGCTACCGACAACAGGAGAAAACTATTTTATTATTTCTTTAATAAAATAGTTTCCTCTTCAGCTCTTTATTCAGTTAAGCTCTCTCCAAAGAAATACTGAAGGCAGAATAAATAAATTTTGCTGCTCCAAAATCAAAACAAGGTCTGCATAGAGGTTCATTACGCTTTTGTTGCATGTTTGTCTATTTGACGAACATGCACGAACAGAGCCCGTTTGGACCTTAAGCCATAAAGTCTGTGGTCACAAAGTTACATGAGAGGGAGGGCCTGTTGTAGGAGGCTGATGTTGTCTGCGATGGGGAACTGCTCATCATAGTCCGACAAGAACCTGAGAGGACAAAACAAACACACAAACGTCTTCACGCACGTTGTCATTGCACTTAAAAAGAAAAAAACACGTGTGAGATTTAATGGGGACTAACCAACAAGCTCCACCCCCCCAGATCTTAACCAGGAATTTTACCTTTTCTCAGGTAAAAAAGATGTGAAATGTTGTAGGAGCTCCTCTGCAAAAGTTTGCATGTTTTCTCCCCTGCAAGGCAACAACATCCAGCAGAATTAATTTGTGTGTGTGTGTGTGTGTATGTGTGTGTGTGTGTGTGTGTGTGTGTGTGTGTGTGTGTGTGTGTGTGTGTGTGTGTGTGTGTGTGTGTGTGTGTGTGTGTGTGTGTGTGTGTTATGCCAATCCTGTTAAGATGCACGTTGAGAGTGTGGACGTCTCACCCCTCCAGGATCGGCTGTAGGCAGGTGTGGTGCAGCAGCAGGTGAGCCATCTCCACTATCTTACGACAGGAGTGGGACAACCTTTTCCACAAGTCCTCCTGAAGACTAAAGGAGGGTTGGGTTTCATTCATTAAGGTATTTATCAAGTGGGATTCAATCTTTTGGCCTTTTTAAAGCGTTAAATTCACCAGAAACTCACCCTTTATCGTCAAAGTTTCTCTTCTTCACCGCCTTCTCGAGGTCAGGCACAGCGGTCTCATAAAACGAGGTCAGTCTGCCACGAGACAAAAACAAAAATGATCACGAGAAGCTTATTCCGAAGGTGAGACTGCGATACTGACAGTTTTACTTCATCTGTGTACTTCTACCTGCTGAGGAAACCGTGGGAGTGGAAGCTGGAGCAGGCGGCGGGGAAGATGTCCAGGAAGGCATGGATGGTGGTGGTGGAGTCACACAGGTACAGAACCAGATCTACGAGATCCTGGGACAGAGAAGAAAACACACAAACACGATCAAAGACATGAAGCAGATACAACTACTGAGCGTTCCTGTCACCGTACAAACACTTTAAGACGTTTCCTTGTAACTAAAAAGATCTATAGAAGTTTCATTTCAAGATTTAGAGTTAATGGTCAAAGTTAAAGGTCTAGTACAGGGATTCCCAAAGTGTGGGAACCCCTGGGGGTTCGCGAGAGGAAAAATGTAATGGTGGTCTAATGGTGTAATAATTGATATTAAAAATAATTAAAAAAAAAATGTAACTGGGATTTTTCACAAAATAAAAACATGAATTATAAAAATTCCCTTTAGAAGATTTAAATGTAATATTAAAAATGTACAATTTAATAAATAAATGGACTTCAGCTCCTGCCGCCAGACTGTCTTTTACGTACACACTAGCTAGCCTAGCTTGTGCAGCTAACAGCTAACTTCAGTCATTCAGCAACATCCATGCAAATATGCTAAACTGGCTGAAATCGGGGAAACTGTCAGGTGGGACATCTGAAGCTATCAGTCATAAAAGAGGAGAGGGAGGGAGGGGGGCAGAGAGAGAGAGAGAGAGAGAGAGAGAGAGAGAGAGAGAGAGAGAGAGAGAGAGAGAGAGAGAGAGAGAGAGAGAGAGAGAGAGAGAGAGAGAGAGAGAGAGAGAGAGAGAGAGAGATATGCATTGGGGAGAGACCGGGAGAAGAAATCGAACAGGAGTCAGAGAAAGATGAGACGGAAAAGAACAAAAAGGAGGAAGGGATTCTGATGCTGATGAAGGGATAGCACAGACAAATCGGGAGCACATAGGCCCATTGCGGAGTCAAGGTGAAAAAAGAGGAAACAAGAGTGAGCATCAGACTGGGGAAAAAAAAAAGAGGAAACATGATGAAAATGATCTGGGTCTGAGCTTCACTTGGATTGGCAATGCAGATTGCCCAAAGCCACAGTGTGTGGTGTGCAGTGAGGTTCTGGCTAACAGCTGTCTGAAAGCCCTCTTATTTATGTCGCCACCTGAACACCAAGCATGCCAGTGCAAGTCAAAAGCCCTTTACTTTTTTATATCGAAATTGGAGGAGTTACAAAACAGCCAAAAACAACTGCAGACTCATTTATGTGTTGGGTCTACAAAAAACGCACTACGGGCTTCATATCTGGTCAGTTACAGAATAGCAAGAAAGTTTCTACCTCACACAATCACCGAAGACGTGTGCTTGCCAGCTGCCAAAGAGATGGTGGAATGTATGATTGGAGAGAGAGAAGCAAAAAAGTTGGACATGATCCCGGTGTCCAACGACACTGTGTCGCGCCGCAGAGACAAAGAGTACGTTTTACTCTCTGCAAGTAGACGAGTCTACAGATGTGGCCAATCTTCTGGTGTACGTCCGTTACCTTTTCGAAGGCACGGTGCAGGAAGATTTAATGTAACCGCTATGTATGTTAATTGTAAATGAAATGTGATGCAATCTGCCTCTGTGCGTGTGTCCTCGCCATCCTTATTGCTCTTTAAAAGTGACGCCTTGTGTAACTGAAATGTATTGAAACTTTGTTGCAGTGTTTCAGGGCGTTTTCACACCTGTAGTTTGTTTGCTTTGTTTCAGATTCAGGGATTAATATGATACAATGTTGCAGTTGCCCCTTTGTTCGTTTTGTGTTCACACTGCAACATTTAACAGCGGACTAAATCTTGTAAACAAACGCCACACACGAGCAAACTGTTTTTATGCGGCTATAAATAGGCTCTATTGTTTTCGTTTTTTTAAGGGATTAGGGGTGCGTGAACCCGGTCGGGATGTAGAAGGGGTTGCGTGGCCTAAAAAGTTTGGGAACCGCTGGTCTAGTACAATTATAACCCTTGGAGAAAAGATGAGTATAACCTTTTAAACCCTTACATATGAAAACAGATAACTAACGAGGCTAATCGGCCTAGTTTCTAGGGAAAGCCTGATTTATTTATCGAGGCTTGAAGCATGAAAAATGTCCTCCATGTTTTGTATTAATAAATCAAGTTATATCTGAATAATCACTGTCGCAGAGAAGCTGTTTACACACCAGAGCAGCCTGCTTTGTTAAGCACAGCATGATGTTCATGTCTGTAGATGTGTGTGTTGGTCTGACCTGCTGGCTCATGGTCATGGCAGTGGGCTGTTTCTGTGAGTTCAGCTTCATCGGCTCCATGGCGGCGGCTCCCTCACAGTAGAGACCGCACTTATTCAGGATAGTGTCGAACACCTGAGGAGGGAAGTGAAGGAAAGGAGAGAGGAGACAATATATCATCCGTGTGTCTTTAAATCGCTCCTTGGAAAACCCTTAATATCTTTTACCAGTCTTACCCTTTTTGAATATGATCTCACCTGTAACACAGTGGGAACCGTCTCATCCAAGTCGACGTAGTAAGACGGCTGCTGGGTAAAGATGTTCTCTAAAGAAAATATGTCAATGTGAAAATTAACAAATAGTGACAACACATTAAAAATTACCAATCTTCACACCATATTCTAATCACAAAATCTTCCATTTAAGTCATCAACATACTCTGTAATAATTAAAAACAGCTCACCAATCATCTTGTGCAGCAGCTGGCTGTTGCCCTTTCCAAAGAGCACACACAGATCCAGGATTTTGGGAATGTCAAACAGGAAGTTCTCGTAGATAATTTCTCCAAACACAGCCGGGGTGAGGAAGCTCTCCTGTGAAAGAGGAGCACAAAGAAACAGGTTCAACAGTACATCACGGCTGTGTACCTGGGAGTGGCTTTGACAAACATTATACTCATTTCGTTATGTTAATCAAACAATAACTGGTACGTCTGTTGATATTTGGATGCTGCTCCTACCTTGGACTCCTTGTGTGTGGCCATCCGGAGGAAGGTCAGGAAGACGGCCCTGTGGACGCAGCGCTGCATGTCGACCACCGCCGGAGCGGAGGGCCGGGCGGCGAGGTCGAGGCCACGAGGAGCGTGGTGCAGGTACGAGTCTAGGCACCTCTGCAGAGAATCGTCGAACACCACCTGGTGAAGGAGACGAGAAACATCTGTAATCTACAGCTTGTTTTCATTAATTTACATTTCTTTCTTTGTGGCTCTGAGAGCAGTTTGCATATTACCAGCCTCTCACCTGACACCAGAACTTGTCATGGGGCAGTGCAAGCAGCCATTCCAGGTCCTCCGTGATGAATTTGGCATGTTCCAAAAACTCCTCCGCCTCGGCGGGAGAGCCGTCTTCTGGCGGGGGTTTGTAAGGCACGAAACAGCGCTCCTCCTTCCTGGCTGGGTGCTGAATGTGGAACAGAGAGCAGCAGAGGTTCGACTCTCATAAAACTGGTCTTCGTGAGAGGCAAGTCTGGTGATTCCTGGAGCACCACACACTGATGCTTGAGTGAGCATTTCTGTTTAAAAAGTGAGAAGGTTCGACTCACCAGTGCAGGCAGCGTGTGCTCTTTCCCCAGCGGGCCCGGCTCGGTCACCTGCTGCTCATCCAGTGGCACTCGGGCGCAGGCCATGGCTCCTCCCCCTCTAGTTTCTCTATTAAATCACAGCAACACAAAGAAATTCAAAATACATATATTGTTCATTTCAGCAGACTTGTAGGTGTTTAAAGCTATATAATTTATATATGTTGCTAGTTAATAGTTTTTTTAGTCAATTGGATGTCCATGGAGTATTGAGTACTATGCATCAGATCTATAGTGTATACACCTAATCATACCCCCAGCTGTTTAACCTATAATATCTACTGTAAGCATTTATTTAAGTCACACTCTGTACTACATATCTAATAGTATATCTGCACTGCTTACTATGGGCATACTGTCCATACTGTATATGTCTAATGTATTTATACCCCTCACTCTTTATTCTACTCACACTATATTGTATTCTGTACATTATTTTACTGCTTTTTGCACTTCTGGTTGTTGTAGTCTCAGTAAATAGCGTGTACTCTTTGCAGTGACAATACATTTAATCTAATCTAGTCTAATGTTTTTAATCAACAACAGTACCACGGTCACATACTTGTACATTACCTAGATGTCAGTACCACGGTCACATACTTGTACATTACCTAGATTTCAGTACCACGGTCACATACTTGTACATTACCTAGATTTCAGTACCATGGTCACACATTTGTACATTACCTAGATGTCAGTACCATGGTCACATACTTGTACATTACCTAGATTTCAGTACCATGGTCACATACTTGTACATTACCTAGATTTCAGTACCATGGTCACATACTTGTACATTACCTAGATTTCAGTACCATGGTCACATACTTGTACATTACCTAGATTTCAGTACCATGGTCACACATTTGTACATTAACTAGATTTCAGTACCATGGTCACATACTTGTACATTACCTAGATTTCAGTACCATGGTCACATACTTGTACATTACCTAGATTTCAGTACCATGGTCACATACTTGTACATTACCTAGATTTCAGTACCATGGTCACACATTTGTACATTACCTAGATGTCAGTACCATGGTCACATACTTGTACATTACCTAGATTTCAGTACCATGGTCACATACTTGTACATTAACTAGATTTCAGTACCATGGTCACATACTTATACATTAACTAGATGTCAGTACCATGGTTACATACTTGTACATTAACTAGATTTCAGTACCATGGTCACATACTTGTACATTAACTGCATTTTTAAAATCTGTAGAGACTGCATTCTCATTTAACGTTACATTATATCTTACTGACAGATTAGCAGCTAAGAGTCTGAACAGCTGAACAAAGGGAGCTCCTGTTAGCTCGTAAACTACAGACAGACATTCTGATTAGTAGCTAAGTTAACTAGCTAACTAGCTAGCCGGCGACTTTAAAACCGTCCCCTCGTGGCCTCGTGTTTACAATAATAATTGTAACGTTAAATGACATTCTAATTATAATAAATTAATACATATGTTCACCTGTTACAACACGACTCTCTCTGTAAACTCGTTCAAGCCATGTCATCAAAGTCGTCGCTGCTCTCGACAGTTTCGTTTCCAGATGAAATTCTAATCACTTGTGTCGGTCCCGGAAGTGACGTATGTGTGTGATGTGTGATTTTCTTTTTTACATGTCAGTGTCTTTACTGCCCCCTGGTGGGCACCAGACCCCAGCACTAGTGTGGTGTGAAAAATTAAAAAAACATAATAAATACATTAAAAAAACGTACATATTTAGTTAACTTTGGATTTGTCGGTCATAAAAAGTATTTTATTGCATCTTATCCAGATGCTGTTTTGCCGTGATGGAAAGTAATCAAGTACATTAAAACTCAAGTACTTAAGTAGAGTTAGAAATCATCCTTTGCAAAAACCCTGTAACACTAATATGCATAAGCAATCCAACATGTAAATATGTCATACCTCACAATGTAGCTAAATACAGCACTTGAGTAAATGTACTTAACATATTATATTTTCCACTACTGAATACTTCTACTTTACTTGAGTACTTCCTTATTCGACTTGATACTTCTACTTTATTTGATCACACAGTGCTTCAACCCAGGAACAAGACATTAACTTTTAACCCTCCAATAATGTCTTAATAATAATATATATTTTCCTGTGTTTAAAAGTTTGAAACTTTAAAATATTTACAGGCAACATACAATAACTTCTACAATTGTCTGTTTAATTTCCACTAAAGCAAAAAAAGATGTGCGGAAAAAAATACACAATCCCATGAATGTTTGAGGAGCCGAGCCATGACAAATGTTCAAAAAGAGAAAATCCTTCATGTGATTTTGTTTGTTTGTCTCGTACCTTTAAAAGAAAGAAGGTACAAAGTACATCTACTATACTATCTATAGAATATCACACCTGTATACTGATTGAAGCTCTGCTTTAAGAGAGGACTATAGGGAGAACAGCTCACTTACACAGAACATAAGAACATAAATAGTTTGAATAAACTGTTAAGAAGACAATAATGACACTTGACACAAGATTTTCTTGGAAAAGAATGTTTATAAAAAAGATTTCCATGACACACAGAGAAGGCTGTTGAGGATTCCAATAGATTACATTAGGTACAATATTTGTTATCATTAAATTATAAAGCACATCAATAAATTATCAAAATCTCCAGAAAAGTCAAATATTGGTTTATAAGGTTTATGTTAGACCAGAAATTCTGTTATTTGTGTGTCTATGCTGACTTCAAATGTGCGACGCAATAAGATGTCCCATTTCTTCGAAATAAAATACTGAAACAAAGTAAACAAACAAAAAGACTGAACTTTCGTCTGCTTTCATGGCTTGTGATGGGCGCAAAGCATAAAATAAATATTCTATGACTCTAACAACAATGCATAATCTCCCATACATCTGAAATATCAAGCAGCAGTAATACTGTACCTCATGGTACCCGTTTCAATAGCTCGCCTTCTAGGTCTTTACAATGTGACAGCCAATCATGGCTCCCACTTTCTATTTCTAATAAATAATAACCTACGGCTCTTCTACAGTAAAGTATGCTGTGTGTTCTGTGTTGATTTTTGAATATTAAACGGAGAAACATAGGTGCACTCCTATGTCAGTAAATATGGATCAGCAGAGAGTGATCTGTAGTGTCGACAGCAGCACAAAGGAGGATGTTTCTATGGTGTGAATGGCTGTTTCAACATAAACAACACTAGTCACCGTTGTTGTCGTTTACAATATAACAAACAGCAACAACTCCGATACACAAACACCATTACAGATCATGAACCGTTTTTCACTGGCCAAAAGTACGCAGATTTTGGAACTGTGAGGATCATCATGTTGAAACAGGAAAATGTTGTCTAACTTATTTTATCTTGTAGCAAACAAGCTCAATTTCTAGGAAGAAATTCAGCAAACTATATTTTAGTTATCAATTAAAGTGTCAGTAAACAGTTCTTTTTTTTTTGCTTTACCTTAACAGTATGAAGCACTGATTGCACAATCAAATGGATATAAAATAATGACACCATCTGCGTTTAAACTGGTTCCCTATAAGCCTCCATTTATCGGTAGCTATCCCCAGTTAGCTAAGAGTATCAATGGAGGTTTATTTTTGCAGGTACTACCCCCAGTTGAGGAAAAGACAAACGGTGGAACAAAACCGAAGTGAGAACTGTGGGAAACAAAACGCAAGTGTGTTCTTTGTCGTCGCTAGTAGTAAAAAACAATAATAGCACTTAGAAAAACTAAGGGTTGAGGGGAAGTTGTCCGTTTCCACTTTAACGTGTCGATTATTGCCCGATTCATGACATATCATAAGTCTTTTTGTCGTTGTTTTGTTTGACTAACATGCCAAAAAACCCAAAAATATTTACTTAACTTTATATCCTAGCAGATAAAACAGCAAATATTGACATTAGAGAAGCTGGAACCGGTCAGTTTCTTTGCATTTGTGCTTAAAAAAAATAAAAATGACATACCAAAATAGCAGCCATTAAACAAACCATGAAAAACAACCCCACAAAAAACCTGCACATAAGCTTGTCCACATACTTTTGGCCATGTAGTAGAATCAGAGGGTTTGTCATAACAACCTAAACGGATACAGTATATAACTTCATTTTTCTATCATTATGATGATTAATATGGATACGGTCACAGAGAAGTAGGCGTAGATGCGTGCGTATATGATTCATCTTATTTCAACTTTTACTGCACTGTAAAAGAAGAGATCATTCTGGGAGAGCTAACCTCTCCCCGGGATGTGCGAAGACCACAGATTTGTATTTTCAGCTCAGGAATACGAGGAATAACAAAAGGATTCAATGACATGTCAATGAAGGGCACAGATGGTAAACTAGAGGGAGGAACGCCGACGAGGACGCAGAGAGTTGATCTGCATGACGCCTCTAACATCAAACTCTTTATGTATAGCGTTACATAGCTGGTCCAGGCTCCTTCAGGGGTTTCTAACTGAAAGTCCGTTCTGAGGAGAAACAAAGTGTGTCCGTCCAAACGTCGCCGTGTAGCCCTTCACCATTCTCAATGGTCTGCCCATATTTGGTCTTCAAAAGTCCGACTTCATGTTTATCACGTATAAAAAAATATAACATCAAAACACAAACGATTGAGTTCAGCTGGAAGTCAGTTTGAAGTTAATTTAAATTCCAGTTCAGGTTCGTAACGATTTGTTTTTGGTATGTAAGGAGGTTAAAGTCTGGAAAAAGAAGGATGTCAAGAATACAGCTGCTGTTACCTGATTGTGCTTTTTTTCCACCTCCTGAGGAAGTGCTGCGGGCACTGAGGATTAGTGATAGAAATACTCTGCATCTAGTGAATCTCAACACTTGAGGCTCAATGACAACCACTGAGAGAAGGAGCCGAAAATGGCTGATCAGTAGTCTGGAGAATAGAGGATTAGTTTTGAGTTAACTCGTCTCTGCTTCAGGTGATATTTCTAAAACGTTAGAGGGAGCAGCTGTCAAGGAAAAGGTCGATAAAACATTTAAAAAAAAGAAGGCTGGTTCCCGCTCTTGTTGGGGATCTACTGCATCTAGGAACTCTGCATGAACGGCTACTCAAGTGTTTGTTTTTTTTTGCGTACCCGCCGCACAGCAGCCAAACTGTCCCGGAAACCGAGGACGGGAGAAAGATCAAGAGGAGACGTCCCCTCCTCTTGGGGGTCAGTTTACACCAGCACACACACGCAAAAAACAACCCATCTCAGTTTTGAGTTTCACACTGGTCCGAGCTGGTGTGTCCGGCGCTAGCCCAGCTGTATCTGACCAGAGTAGGTGGTGAGGAGCAGCATGATGGCGAAGCCCGACAGCAGGCCGGCGTTCTGGATGGCAAAGACGAGGAGGAAGCTTCTGCCGCCGGCGTCCTCTTCCTCGCGACTCACCTCGTTCATCTCTGGAAACTGAGAAGCCACAAAAAAAAAAAAAAAAGAGCGTCTTTAAGTTAAAACAGAGTTTAGTTACACACATTTAATTAAACTGAAGCAGCATGATTTCAGATGAAGGAACTATGCTGAGAACTGTTTACGGATCAGCACAACGTTATGTCAATAATAATTGTGATTTATGATATTATCCCCGAAAATCTCTTAAAATGGCACTAAAGGATACAAGAAACACCCAACTTTCCATTTTCTTAATAAAGTAATATTTTTACGGCATCACAAAATCTTTTCTTAACGAAAAACAAACAAACAATCTTAAATTCATGATAAACCATAAGGTCCCCCTGCAGAAATAAAGGATAAATAAATGATTATTTCATGACAAACCCAGACGCTGGTTAAATTGCTTTGTGTTTCCTGCATTAAATATATATATTATCTTCTAGAAGTCCTGATTTCCGGCACAACTTCACCTACTTCCAAGGTGTAAGAGGAAGAACTCCAGCATCAATTATAGTATAAAGAACAACGCGGTTCAGCTTGTAGCCTGACCTCGATAAAGTGCTTCTGAAGATTTACTCTTAAATAGATCTTCTTTCTATGTGTGTGAAGACATGAATCTGGATTTATTGCACTAAACCTGACAGTGAAAATTCTGTTAATGCTACAAAAGACAACAGAATCACGTGACAAACCACATTAATGAAGCCAAAAACAACACTTTTTGCGTGCCTATTTCTCCCTGTTCTTGTTAGGCCAAAGTAATATGTGACTTATAATAAAGACTATTGTTTTACTCTGAATAAATAAGGAACTATTTGAAAAATGACATTTACTTCTGGCATAAAAACCTTTTATTTCTGGATCAATTTTGTTGTTGGGTGAGAGATTTTTCTTCCTGACATAATCAACCACATGTACACAATGCGACACACTTTATCAACTACAAGCGTAAAAGTTCTTCTCAGTAACAAGCTCTTAAAAGGAGTCTGCTTATGTTTAAATGAGAACCCATCCTCCCTTTACAACACATTCATCTGTGTTGACCCCCCCCCAAACACTGACCATATCAGCCAGAGCGATGTAGAGGAACATTCCCCCAGCCAGGGCGAAGATCCAGTTTGGGGAGAAGCTGTTGCCGGCCAGGATGCCAAAGCCCATGCCCAGGTAACAGCAACAAGCCGACAGGAAGTTAAAGAACAGAGCCTGCTGTATGCTCATGCCAGCGTTCAGCAGGATCACAAAGTCTCCTGGCAGCAGAAAGAGAACATTAAGGAAGGCAAAAATGGAAGTTAGTTTTCAAAGGAGCAGTCTTTTCGGAGCTCCCGACTCACCGAGCTCATGGGGGAACTCCTCGCACAGGATGGCCACGGAGGTGCTGACGCCCTGGAAGACGGAGGCGGTGAAGGAGGCGCCGATGGCCAAGCCGTCGATGAAGTTGTGCAGGCCGTCGCTCAGCGTGATCATCCAGGCCAGCGTGCCGATGTCGGAGTAGGTCGTCCCCTTCAGCCAATAGCAGCCGCCGGCGGACCGCCCGCCGCTGTCCGGGCTCTGGGAGTCCTGGGAGAGACGCCCATTAGAGGTGAGTGCGTGTGGGCAGAGCAGCAATACGCAAGTACTACATCATGAACAAAGGATGTGTTGCTTAATTCAGCTCATAATGAGGCCACGAACACAGAACTTTAAATTAGTTTTGGGTAGATTTACAGACTGAGCTTACAACAGTTTAATTTTATGAAAAAACGGCTTTGTCACACGTTCTGGCAAATTAACATAATCTTTTTGTTTCTCTGTGTCTCTGTGTCAACGGGCCATTTGCACAAGTTACTGCCAACATGAAGGATCTCAGGTGGGAGGAGATGCATGGTTGTGTTTCTTTGCTATGTACATGTAATTTTTTGGGGTGACAAGATGAGAAACGGCAGAGTTAAGCTTAAAGAAAACCAAAACTGTGCCAATATATGGCAACATTTTGGATTTGAAGCCGACGAAAGAGGCGAGACAACTTACGGCTGCTGAGTTATTTGCAACACCTCGGGTAAAATTCTGTATAGCGGCATTTGGCTTAATATCCAACCGGTTTAAAAATGTTTCCTTTTCCTTGTTTGAAGTACTGTTTATGATTTATTTATATGATTTTTGCATAAATAAGCAGGTGCATCTTAAATCAGTGGTCCCCAACCTTTGTGAAGTCTGTGAAATGTGAGCAGTTTAACCAAATAGTGATTGTCACCACTTATCTTCTCAGTTTGTTTCACCTGAATAAGTCTTAGAGGCCAGAAGAGGTAAAACTATAAAGTATTTAATAATAATATATATATATTGCAAACCCTTCGAGGGGCACCACCGTCTTAAATAATTACCATCGAATAGATTTATCAATTCTTTAACAATCTTTGGAAGTTACCCCCCCCTACACACACACACACACACACACACACACACACACACACACACACACACACACACACACACACACACACACACACACACACACACACACACACACACACACACACACACACCTTTACCTGTGGCGTCTGAGCCGGACTGAGCATGAGCTCCCCCTCCCCAGAGTCCACCTTCCCCAGAGCCAGACTGCTGGCTTCTCCGTTCTGCTGCAGCTTCTCCTTCTCGCCCTCCTCCACGTGGCCGTCGGCTGAGGAGTAACGGTCCGCGCTGGGGTAGTGACTGTGACCGTGGCTCTGAGAATAAAAACAGACATCACGATCAATACGGAATAAATTCATCAGAAATAATATACATGAACCATTTTTGACGAATCTATTACTGGATATTTACTTCCTGACGAAGAAAATAAAATAACCCTGAATTTTTGTAAATCATTTTAGCCCTCTAGCGTTTTAAAATGCATCTAACTCTCACTTTGTTATTGATTGATTGTTGTAGCCTAGAGTTTTTAATGAATTTAAAAATGTTTTTGACCTTTTTGATCTGTAATTAAATAAAGCGATTGTAAAATAAATAAATAACCAGCGCTCTATTTCTTCATTTCCAGTAGTGTAACTAAAACAAAACGTCAGAAATTTGCTTTAAACTTTTACATTAAGTTAATTATTTAAATGTGTTTATTATTTTGATGTTTGTTTGTCTTAGCCTACGATTTATTCAGAGATTATTTAAATGCATTATTTGACCTTTTCCATGTGTAATGAATTAGCCTAAAACAATTAAAAATATTTTTCAAAATCCCATAAACTATTCATTAGATGAAAATGAACAATTGGCGGCTCTAGTGTTGACACTCATAACACTCATGATTCGTCTGAGATTCTGTGTGACTTTTTTATTAAAGTTTGCATTAAGGACTTTGATCATAAGCTTTTGAAACAACGTCACAGGTGAAGAGTCAGTTTGAGAAAATCACTCCTGGAAGCAGAACAAATTCATGTTTCTCAAGAATACTTTGCCAGAGTTTGTACCCTGACAATACAGCGAGCAGGTTCTCCTCTCAGTACTACACACACTAAATACACAAACACATTTTAAAGTCGACACGGACAGATTTGGAGCTGCTCATCGTACTTTTTGTCTGTAAAATGAAAAGGCTGACAGCAGCATTGTAGGTATGAATACGGGTCAGAGAGCGTCTGTAATTGGATTAGCAGGTCGATGTGTTAGTTGCCGATTATGTCGGATGGACCACATGACCCAGAGCACAGTAACCACAAGGTGGAGCAACTGTCCCGCAATCAAACCCGTTACTGTACATTCACTGCTGCTTTTTGTGAATGAAATCAGCCTCTCTGGAAAACTCTATGAACGTCTGCAGCTTAGCACTTCACTAAAGCTGGTTTTAGAATCTAATTTAGAGGAAAAGCTGCAGGTTGAACCGCTGCCGTTCGTTTACCAAAGTGACTTATAGATCTGTATTTCAGAACAACTGACACGTACACTTCTACTGCTCTTAAGCAAAGAGGCAGAGAAGTTTCCAAAGTGGCCAAGAGCCAACAAATAAAACCGTTCACAGCTATGAATACAAAACTCCCCCACATAGAGAGGAACAGGACATATAGCTGTGAAAGAAAGACATTAACTAAAACGAGAAGTTAGTTCAGCATGGATTCAATACCAGACATTAAAGAGCAATAAATAAAACAAAAAATGACGCAGCCAGTAAACCTTCTCTGTAACCGTCTAATGTTAATCAGATTACAGTTGCATGTGATGATTATTTCCAATATCCTTAAATCTATATCGTTGTTTGATTAATCTGTCCTTCTTTTCTTTTGTTTATTAGCACATACAAAAGAACATCTAACAAAACAATATTAATAGAATATACAAGGGAGGCCAAAAGCCTAAAAGGCTCATCACAGGTCGTTATTTAAACATTAAAATAACTTAAATACAATTTTTTATAAAAATAAGTAGTTACATTGTACTATACTTTTTTTTTTTTTAAAAGCAAAAGACAAATAAGTAAAATTAAACTAAAAGAAAAGAAAAAAACAAGACTCTTCCATTTAAAGACTGTCATGTCCCCATGATTGAGTTGTTTGAGCACTAAAGTTTCTTTACTTATAATTAATCAGGTAAAAGAGGATCTTCTTTGACTGGTGCCATAAAACTTTGTGACGTTAACCATCTGAACGATCGTAAAGCTGAATTCCTCTCTGAACGACACATGAGCATACATGTCACTACGGTGTATGTGCAGTACAGTGCAGTACACATTAGGTAACTATGTTACACAACGTTCAGATTCACTCCTCAATAAGTAAACTCCTGGAGGCAAGGCCGTGAACTTGAACTACCGGTGCCTCTGGTCCCAACTGGTTAAACCTGCCACAGATTTAAATGATGTGTCATGGTGGTGATCAGAGCAAAAGATAATCTGAGAAAGGTACTTCTCCATAGTCAGAGTATTACTACAGGAGGTGAAGTTTTGAGGAACAGACAGTACTACTAGCACGGGAGCAAAGTAAAGAGTTGAGAGTCAACTCCTCTTGATTAAAGGAAACCGATGACAGCTTTGGAGTCCTGGTTTCATGCTGGTCGTACCGTGTTGTGTCTTTGTGAGTCAACCTTGGATAGAGGCCGTTTAAACCGGCCATGAACGCCGGCTCTTCTGTCTATCCTCGCTGCTCAACTCCAACTTAAAGCACTGCTTCTCGCAGCTCTTTCAAAATCAAATAACGGCAGTTTCTGTGACTTTCTAGTCTTATAACTCACACAGGCTCAATTGTAAAAACGCACCATTTCTGAAGGAAAGAAGAAGAGGAAATACTAATTCAACCAAAAGTATCTCGATGCTTTAACGCATCTTTTTTTTCTTAAAACGATATGTAGCGAACACATATGTAGCTGTGAAATAAAAATGTAATAAAAAAGCTTCCATAGAAAAGTATTCAAAGTGAAAAGCTAAAGCTAACACATCTTAATGCTACATATCTATCTTATGGATATGCTTGCTGTCGTCATTGTAATTTGCTATTTTCCCAACACCTGTATCCAACAATAAAACTATAGAAATATCCCGTCACTCTTGCTGTGCATGTACTCACCCCGTTTTTCTGTTTGAGAAGCACTCTGAGGACTTTCTCGGTGAAGAAGAAGAGGTAAAAGCCTGCGAACACCACCGCCGATTTGGACACGTAGAAATCTTTCATGGGGTCAAAACCAAAGGCCTACCATTGAAGAAAAAGAAGAAGGTGTGAGGTTGTTAGGAGTATTTCTAGTAGCTGCTATCACATCATTTCTGCCTGACATCCCTTCATGTGAATTTTGAAATATAACTGACAAAATGTAATGAAGCAGGTGTTTTGAGAGTGAAGGTGGGTGAATTGCTTGTTTTGAACTCTAAGTGTGAAGTTTCATTTCTGGCAAAGAGTGAAAAAAATAATAATTTTCCCACATTTATATTCAGTGTCGGGGTCGGCTGATGAACAAAGTGAACGAGAACATCAACTATGAGCTGACGTTCTTTTAAAGATATTGCAGAGATATTTCACAGCAGCCTCCAATCTGACACAGGTTGAATTATGAATGTAATAGTCTCAAACCTCCCACAAATCAAACCACTTCAGCTCTGAGGTATACGGATGCTTTAAACTGATGCAATGAAATAAACAACAGCTGTAAACCTGGCCATGATGGGCGTGGGCACCGCCTAGACAGCATTTAAAAATAATTTCTCATATTTGTGGGTTATGTAAGCTCCGACTTTGAACTTCAGTCAGTGTGTGGACATGTGCCTCATGTTGTGTTCACACTACAAGCAACAAAGCAACATTTTCAGGTCATTTTCAAGAGAAGCTAGCAACACGAAGCTACAAACTGACGCACAACCTCTTTTCACCGCGTGAAGCGCTGCAAATCAAAGTTGAGCTGGTCTCAACATTTTCGATTCCATCTTATAATTTTTTTTAAAAAAAAGAGCCATTTCCGAGTTCCCGGTGCTATATAACAACATAACTACGTCAAGAAGTGCTTGAGCTTCAACACCGACTCGCCGACAATGTAGCTGACCACGCTCTGTCTTTTTGTTGCTTCAGTCTCTCGTAGTGTGAACAAAGCATCAGCCTCCTTCAGTGATCCCACTGGCTGAACTTAATCTAAATGAGAAACCTGAATTAATTAATGAGGGTAACTATTATACAAGTACATCTCACTCAATGTCTTCTGTAGAAATTGGACTAAAATAACTCTAATCTGCAGTGACAAGGACTACTATGCATTTTCCAAGAGTTTGCTCGTTGCTCAATTTAGTTAATCCTGGTTGTAACTGGTGGTAAGGTGGTTGCCAAGTAGAGCATAACCCTCTATAGATTAAAGAGTAACTAAACCCCCAAAACCACTTGAATCACCTGAAAACCATCGTTTACAGGTTTTTATTGGTGTTTTGATGATTCAGGTCCTACTCTTGACTTTTCAGTGCAAAGCGTTTGAATTCTACATCTTGTGTTAAAAATATACTTAGCAAACTGCCGTCAACTGGTTGAAACCCGGCTGTTGAAATTTAAATTGGCTGATGACGTATGTGTTGGCAGCTTTTGTCACTAACCAGCCCCACCACAGTCTGGCTAAAAGTAACAGCAACATAAACTGAGCCCAGCAGGCACTTGTTCTGTAACTGTAGCATGAAAGAAGGGTGGAATTAGCAAGCTAGCTTGCTAACGAGCAAGGGGCTAAATGGGTAAATTTACTGCTTCATCCACACACTCACGTCACAGCGTAGGAAAGCACATTGCTAACGCCACATAAACAGTTCTTTACGCTGATTTATGAGTCCACAGAAAAGAGAGGAAAGGCTTCAGCTGTGCAGTGATTCTAACTGGTGACAAAAAATAGATCCTATCCTATTCCCGCCAATGTTTAGACTATTGTTCCTGTTCTAGCAGCATTTGTTTAATTTGCATAGTAGCAGCACTTCAGCCAAACTCTGGGGTTTAGTCACTCTTCAATATACACAAGAGCTCATCCCTCTCATTCCCTTCCTTGAAACTGCGTAGCAACCTTGCACTGCAGCTAAGAGAGTGACGGCAGCGTCGACACTACCTCTGGGATGAGCTGAAACAGGGCGTTGGAGTAGAGCGTGCCAATGGCCAGGGCTATGAAGTAGAGCAGCAACCGCTTGTAAAAGGTTTTCTTCATGAAGGGCACCACGCAGGCCCCGACCAGCGAACACAGAGAGATCAGTGTCACACACAGGATCCCATAACCCCACACTGATCAACGGGGGGGAGGCAGAGGAAAGAAGGGGGAGAGGTAAGGAGAAAACAAAAAAAAGGAAGACAGAAGTAGTTAGTTGAGAACTGATTTTTATCACATTAATCACAAAGGTAAGGAACAAAAAAAAATAAGAGAACACCAACCAGTTATTTCCCTGAAAAGAAAGGTAAGAATTGAATGAAATCAAACTGAGAAAAAAAAAATTGATTTCATAGACATCAGAGACAACGAGCTCATTTGTCCCTTGATTGAGAAGTGACACCACCTTTCATTTGCATTTCAAGATAAGAAGTTGTTGTCCTGTGAAGCAGTCCTTGAACCCCATGCGTTTTGATAGAGAGGGGAAGCAATTAGGGTAAAATTACAGTTTACTTTTACACACACACACACACACACACACACACACACACACACACACACACACACACACACACACACACACACACACACACACACACACACACTTTTGTCCTCGTCCACTCAGGTGCATCTGTGTCACTGTCTTAGCCCCGAGGTACACACTGGCTACCACTGCAGACACAAAAGAGGGCAAATGAACTTCAAACAGCCCAAAAGCAGCAGAAGGAGCCTTGCCAACAAGGTTGTCACATTTCAAATTTGAAGGACGCTTTAAGGGTGCTGCGTCCCATTTCTCCAGGATTCTCTTACACTAACTGAAACGTATGAATCACAAAACGACAGAGTGAGTGAAAACACTTTTATCATGTCTGTTTAGCTGCAGCGGTAGAAGAGAAGGCTGAACCGTCTCTCCAACAAAAACCTCATCGCGGGCCTAGATGTCATTGCCAGAAAAGCTGCAGACACAGATGCAAACTGAAGCACGCAAAAGCGATCGGTGATGCAGTGAGGGTACAACGAAACCAAAAAAACAAGAGTGCTTATTACAGCCCGAGAAAACCACAGAGGAAACACAAAAGGCAGGAAGGAGAGGAAGCAGATGACCACGATAGACAAAGGAGCCTTTGGCTAAAGGTGCACTGGTTTTATAAAACAGCCATGTGGCACTGCAGGGAACTAAAGAGGCTGTCAACTTTGGTGTTTGTGTGTTCTTAAAAAGCATAAAAAAGGGTTTGTGGGATGTGAAAAGATAATAAAAAAAATAAGCGTAGATAGAAATATAGATGGATGGATGGCAAACCTCTGGCAGCAGCTGCAGGACGGCAGTGGAGTACAGCGTGCCGATGGCAAGAGCGATGAAAAAGGTGAGTGCGTATTTCATGTAGCGCGTCTTCAACAGGGGAGTGATGAAGACTCCGGTGAGGGAGAAGGCATTGATCACCGTCACACTCAGGAAAGAAAAGCCCCACACTGGAGGTTTGAGTGACGGCAAAGGTTTGCATGGAAGAGGAAGGTGCAGCGTTAAAAAACAAAAAACTACTACCATGCACAATGTGTGGTAACTCAGCTCTGCTTAAGCCTTAACTCAGTGGTTCTCAACAAAGGCTTTGGGACACTGCCAAGTGGTGAAATGGTGATTAACTAGATTGAAAAATATACATTATTTTTGTAGCATAATCTGACTTTTCTCTAATTTTCAATTTGGCTGTGAAATGCGTCTTTTACCTCTTCTAGCTCTAAATTAAACTATTTGCTTTTAAGGGTCCCCGGCCAAAAAAGGTTGCGAACCACTGCTTTAACTGGCACCTGTGGGGGGAAAAAAAGAAATAAGGCTTTTGGACATTTGTTGAAGGCTTTTGTGCCATTTCTGTCAGCGGCTGCAGCACCTGTGAAGTTTAGAGGAATAGAAAGGTTAAATTAAGAGAGAATTATGATAAATGCAAAGCTCTGAGATAACTTCTCCACGCTGTAAAAATGAAAAAAAAAAAAAAAAAAAAAAGGTGCTGTTTATGGGAGGTCTGATTTATATCTTTTGATAGTAAATCTAATGAGAAAAGATCAGGATATACGAGTCAGTGAGGTTTGCAGTGGAGATGAATTTCCATGGCATCCGCCTCCCTGCTGCTGGCAAATCTTAGCACCCTGCAAAGAAAAACAGCTCTCACGCCAAAATAAGCCGTCTAGAAGAGCGAGTGTGAGGCGAGCTGAGGGCTTATGAGCGGATGATAAGAGAAAACACATTTACCCGTGCAGAGGGGAGAGATAGAGCCAGAGCTCTGGCCCTTTAAAACCATCTCTCCTCCACCTGCCAGAGGAGGAGATAAACCGGGCTAAAAGTAAGAAGTGAAATGTGTGAGGCCACGCATGAGATTAGAAAGAATATGAAGCCATTGATGTCCGCGGTCGTCACATTCATTATGAAGGCTGTTATTTTTCTTTTTGGCGGAAACTAATGAAGTACCGGGAACATTCCTGGAGCGTCGCTGCTTTCGAACACGAGTTCTGCTGCAGCCTCGAGGGCAGAACGTCACACGACGAGTTAAACCAAGTCTGTCGTTAGCCAGCTTTTTTTATACCAGCCACATGCTGCAACGCCGATTTAGCTTCCACCCAATGAGAACTCAAAAAGGCTCGTTAAATTGGATGGAGATGCCAAAAATGGCTTCCAGGGCTCTGAAGGACAGTCGGCAGTGTGTGTGGAGTTACAGCGAGTCAGCAGCTTTGTTGCTGGGATGCTTTCCTGTCCCGACTGTCTTTACCTGGACGAGAGCTCTGCTACATACCGGATATGCTGACTGGGGCAGGATTGTGGCCTGTGTTGGTTTTTAAGCCAAACTGAGAAATGCAATCTAAGCCTTGGCTAACTGAGCGTGCTTATTTTGGCTTTCATCTCCTTCGGGGACATCACGATATCACTGTCTCTAGGCAACAAAACACACATTTGGAGCTAAGACCTGGTGTTTCTTTCAAGGTCTCCTTGCATTAGGCTGAAAAATAATAAAGCGTGGGGAAATTTGTTTTGAAATGGAGTTATTCTTTGACGATGTATTCACTCTAGAAGGGGCAAAACAGTTTAAATATACATTAGACGGATAAAGCCAACAGCAAAGTTTACCCAACAGAAAACACAAATGACATCAATATATCAAAAGGTACACAACACTCAATATTCCTCTGACATACAATATAGGTACAGTTAAAGGATAGAGCTGCTGAAACTCTTTATTTTTGTTGTTGTTAACAAAACCCATGAGAAGACTAAAACTAACATTATGTTAGTTTATCTCTTTAACTTCCCGACCCTGTCAGGGTTCAACCGTTGATGTTTGCTTATTTTACTTGTGGGTCAGAAATCTACTTGCATGAAGTAAATGTGTACTTGCCTCTATACAAATGGTTGTACTTATAAGTGATGATCAAAGACTGAAATGAATTGTCACGTTTTATCCGCCCTTGCCTTCAATTTTCTGGCAAACTGCGCAATGCATAGTTGCAGTTTTGCTAAATTTTCTAAAAATGGATTATAAAGACAAAAAGGAGTCGATTCCACATTGTTTGGGGGCGATTTTCTGAAGATTTGGTGCATTAATGAATATTTACAGCAGCAGGAAATAAGTGTAACAGTGTGGCTCATTGATGTGTTTTCATTCATTTAATTATGGACACAAACAATACTTCTAGTAGGATCATCTCATGGTTGGCGGTGGTCTTTTCATTGGATTTGTTGATGTTAACCAACATTGTTAGAATATCACCAGACTTATCCTTTAAACCTCATTACAGGAAAGTTAAAAAAAACACCATCAGTGTCCTCAAGATAGGAAAAATAGCATTTAACAATTTATATTAATGGTCTGTGCTCACCTTCGGAGTCTGAGGGCCTGGGGGAGGGGTCAACGCTTGACTCCTCCTCTTTTTGCGCCCTGCAGATTCCGGCATCCAGCTGCTGCAGCATGGTGGGGCAGAGCTCCCGGAGGCCCGGCCCGTCCAGCCGGGACTGCTCGCTGATGCTGTAAACGGCCAGCGTGTCTGCAGGCAAGCACTGGGAATGAAAACACAAGTCAGTTAACCAAAAGAAGTTACCGTTTTACCTCAAAACAATTCAATTAGCCAGGTATGTATTCAGTGGCAGGTCGGGACGCTTTGTGGGCAGAAATTAGCTTTAATTTAAATTAGATTGGAGTATTTAGATAATGAATTCATCATTTAAGTCATATCTCAAGCAAAAAGCCCCAAACACTCCGGTTTCAGATTCTCAAATGTGAGAATTTGCTGTTTATCTTCTATATGTCGTAAGTTATATCTTTCGGTTTTGGACTGTTGGTTGGACAAAACAAAACACATGAACACGTCACTTTAGGCTATTTACTGACATTTCATTCATTGAAATACAATAGGAGCCTAAATACAGTGACTAAGACCTAGGTCATTTGTCATTATCATTTTAGATAAAATGAGAATGAGTCCTCATTTTACTTAGATCAACTCCTTTCATATTGTTTCTAATTGTCAGGTATTTTCCATAAGATCAATTGAGATTTAAATAGTTAGCGCATTCAAATATTTACTAACAATGTAGAACTGGACACGATGCCTAAAAGGCATTCAAAGGCCGATAGGACACAAACAGGGACGTCAACTTCTGAAATCCATCTCAGATTTCAAACCTGAAAGGTCAAGAGAAACTGTGTTCATTTTATTGATTTTATTCCTATATTGGGACACAGAAGAAATGTATTATTGTATAAACCGTTCTCATAAGAGAGAACAAAAAGCAGAGAGCATTGGAATCCAACGCGTTCAGAGACGAGCAGTCACCTGTGACAACACGCGGATGACACGTGAACGAACACGTTACTGCGCCTCACTACATGTGGAGAAGCAGCAACCAACAGTTATTGGTCTCACACCTCTGCAACAACAGGCCCCGCCTCTTTGTATTTTCATACTCACACAGGTAAAGACTGCGTGTACATTCCAGTACCTGAACTACACGTTACCTTCACCTCTTTGTTCTACATCTCGTTTCTCAGAAGAGTTTATCGCCCTGCCACCATTACTCTGAGGAAATCTATTCAAAAGCACATCAGCAAGTGAGTCAATCATCCACGACACTAAGCATGGGAAATATGCTAAATATTTCAGCTGTCTGGCACCGGTGGCTCCTGCTTCTTCCAGGCAGAACAAAAGCTGGATTTACCTCTTCTGCTGGAGTGTGTTGAGGGGAGCTCTGAGCTATCGACTGGGTGGTATTCTACGCTATTTAGAAATCCAGACGCAAGACTTTCAAACGCTATTCTGTCAACCGTTTGAGGTGCCGCATTGAGGCGATGTATCGAAGTGCACAAGATGCCCCATCAGTGGTCAGTCTACCTCTCTACTGGCTGACAAAGATGGGATACGAGTGATAGGGATAACGTTAGGCCTAGAGGAGCGGTACAAATAAAATAAGAAAATGCCACTCCCCCCGTTTGGGAAGTATTTCAGGTTTAGTCCAGATGATAAAGATCCAACTTGACGAGCCTACATCAACCATCAGGTGCTTTTTCTAACTCAACAATAGCCAAAAAATGAGAAACGTGCATTGAGTGTAAAGCAAGATATTCCATTTGCCATCTGTACTTTTTCCTTTATCAACAGGCAGTCATGAAGCTTTACTTATTTTGTTTAACTGAAAAATATTTTCCACATTTAACTTCATCTTGAGATAAACCTTTTCCCAACTACAAAGGCTGTTTATTAGCCACATGATTTCTGCCTCACCTGCACATCATCTCCATTAAGCCCACTGTGTCAGTGTCCGCAGGGCATCCTCCGGCAAGAGGGGCCTCATCGATTCATGTATTATTCTAGAAGTATCTAAACACAGCAGGACTTGTCTAAGTGAGCTATTTGCATATTAGACACACAGCAGTGTCGGCTAGACAATGTCATACACGCTACAACAACATCACACACAGCTTTTCTTTAATTATGAAGAAAAACTGATACCGCCCAGGCAAAGTACTGAAACAGCTAATGTGCAACTCCTCAAAACAATGTGAATACACGTCACGGTGAAGGAGATACGGGTAGAACTTCTTAATTGTGAATACAACATGTAGCACACTAATGAACCAGGAATAGCTCCTCAACCATCAGGACTGTATCACATATCTGGACTTCTTTGAAGGAGAAGAAGCTAAGGAATATGAATCAACTGTAAGTAAACTAAACTATATTAACAATCCAGAGAAAATGAAGAAGCAATCGTTTTTATCTGTGCCACATTTCCACCAAGCAGTCAGTTCAGTTTGACTATTTTCTGACATTTTTAAGATTGAAAAATTAATTGATTGACAGTAAACGTATTACTGGGAAAAAGGAGACGGGGAGCGACATTAAACATTTTTTTTCTCATTTATTTATTCATTTTTTATTTAATTTGTATTTATTTATTGTTTGTTTTATTCTTATTGTATCGATTGGTTTTATTGTTTCATCTTTTGAACTGTTAATATCAGTGTTTAAGATTTAACCCTAGTTTGCTTTTCCTTTGTCTCTGTTTTTCAAGGCGCTGTATAAATAAAGTTATTAGCAGATGTTACAAGCCAAGTAGCTTCAATCATTAAAGGGTTTCAAACAGCGTGAGTGAGTGCTACAGTAAGATATTATATTTCTTAAATCATGTTCATTAATTAAACATTATATAAAAGGTTAGTTCCAAAATGTGGCAGCTTCTTGTGCAGAGATTCATTTAGCACCTGAACTCAAAGACCTCAGTGTAGTTCTCACCTTGGAGCGGTTGGATTTGGGAGGCGTGTTTATCGCCGGCGTCTCCGCCACGTCGCTGCCGTCGCCTGCGTCCCCTTCACCCTGACCCTGGCTGATAAGGGCCAGCAGCGAGCGCAGCTGGGGCACCGAGATGGTGCCGTTGTCTCCGTGGCGGGACAGCAGGTCCTGGAGCACCTGGGCGGGGGTCTGCGTCTGACCTTCTCCCTGACATGTCACTCGACCCGGGGGGCAGAGGAGCACGGCCAGTGCCAGAACAAACATCTGCTGGCACCGGAGGAGGGTGATGGACGTGGTGCCTCGGCCATGAGGGGACCAGATAAGCATGGCTTCTTTACTGGCTTCTTTACTGGCTGGAGGACGTCGGTCTGTGGAGGGAGGACGGGAAGAGAACAATAGAAATACTTAAACTAGGACAAAAAAAACCCACCATTCACTAAACTACACACCTGGAAGAAACTTCACAAATACCTTCCACACAAAAAAGCCATTTCAACATATAGAGTTACATCATAACATTGTAGAAATAAATAAAAACATATTCGATCAACTATTAAGCAACAAAACAGGATTTTAAGAAGCATTTAGTGCCATGTTTTTCTTTCACAACAGTTTTAAATACTAGACAAAATGACTGAAGGACAGTACTCAGGAACATTGATGCACAACCCTACTGTGTACTGAATATATCTTGCACGTTGCAGCTTTAGGCATCTGTACACTAAATTGTTTAGCAGGTAAGGGGACAATCCTAAACACCTAAAGTCCACTCAAAGGCCCACTGTTAAACTATTAGCACAAAGCACAGAGAGGGAGGAAACCAGCGGGACTAACCGCCAATTACACACAATTATAGCTAGCACACATTCACCAGACAACACACACACACACACACACACACACACACACACACACTATCAGTATGTAACACTCTCTCCAACACAAACCAGACATGCACCGATTCATCACTCTATCTGTGCAAGTACTGAATGTTTTACACACACACACACACACACACACACACACACACACACACACACACACACACACACACACACACACACACACACACACACACACACGAATTGCAAAAATTCATATTTCAAATAAGACAATGTGGTTGGGAAAATAGCATGTTAGCATTCCGACTGCATAGTGCTTCCAACTGTTTTTTCCATCCCTAAAACAAACTTTCATGTGCACACAAAACACAGGGCAAACTGTACTGTTCCCATGTGTGTGTGTGTACACACACACACACACACACACACACACACACACACACACACACACACACACACATTCATTTCAATGCACCCTGCAGGTCCACATGCAAAGCTGAGGCTGAATAAACAGACCCCATTCATGTTTGTGTGACGAAACGCTCACCTTTTCCTACAGGGCTTCTAATGATAGCTGGTGCGTTAAGCGCCTGAGTCAGTCTGTCTGCCCGGAGGCTCCGAGCGTGCTGAGTAATGCCCACAGGTTACCTGGGAGCAGTGAGAAAGGCCTGAAGGGAGCAGGGAGCTCCTCAGGAGTGCAGTGGACTGTGGAGGAGAGACAGATAAAAAAAACGAAGGTTACGACTCACCGGTGAGGAAGAAAGAAATAGGAAAGGACGGAGGAAAAATAAATAAATAAAAGAAGCAGTGAAGAAGAAAATAAACCAGAAATGGCAGCTGCCAGCTTAAATGTTCTGTATTCTGCTCTTCCCCATCAACTTGCCTCCTTCAAATTCCAATCCAACACTCGAGACAGCGTCCAGCGCCGAGCCAAACCCACGTTATTATTTATTTTCTGAAAACTGCAATGAGCATTCCTCCTCGATTTATATGTGGCAACATAAAGGCCAGCAGTGGAATCTGACGGGGAAATACTGCAGCTCACAAAACATCCGATTCAGTTACTGTGGAGGAACCCATCACGCTGCCAGGGGTTAGAACCTCCAGAGAACTGGCTTATAAAGCCAGGAGAGTCTGAATATATGACACACCGACTCTGCCTCTACTTTCGTTGTATACAGTTTGCTGCCGAGATGCCGCTGGGCAAGGCGCTACATCCACACTGCTCATGTGGCCAAGTGAGTTTATGCATTTGTGGAGGTCAGCTGTGTGAAAAAGTGACACAAAACCCACGTCTGTCTGCTTCTAATCTGCGTATAATCTCGGAGATGACGAGGCAAAGAGAAGACTCTCCCTTTCAAGAAGTCTCCTCAATGACTTGCATCCTCTCTCTCTCTCTCGCAAACTGTCCACTTCTACTTGCTCTAATGAGGCCGTATTCTGAACTCCAGTAGGTGGAACGCAGAGTACAGAAAATAAGAAAAGAAAATCCTTTTTAGAAGTCTCTTTAGTGCCATTTCTTTTCATTTCTCACCTGAGCACTGCTCTCTTAAACAATCCTCTGAACCTTGCCCTCCTTACTGCTGCCTGCTACTGTTCCTGAAGCCAGGAGGGGATAACGCTGCTGAAAGTGGAAAATGATTGTTGTTGTGGCCCTTGTGTATAATATGGATCAAATCTTCCATTACAGTACTCAGTTTTATATCATATTTACATATACATATATATATACACAGTATATAGGCCTATACTGTGATGTAGTAAGTTCACTTGCTGAACCATTTTTTCCATGATAACTGATGCAATGTCTGTTGTTTTTTTTGCTAATCCACTAACTTAAATACATGACAACTTCTGACAACTTCATCACATTAATCCAAACATTACCAAAATGTAGTTCTTCTTACTGATTTGCAGCATTGCCAGCAAAGGTTTAACACAACCAGAGATATTAAAAAGAGACGGCTGAATGAAATTGAGGAAGCTGAAAACCGATTACTGGAAGTCTTTTGGTGGGTTTCAGCTCATTTTATGCCAAAACTCTCCATAATCGCTGGGACTGAGCTGGTTAAATAAAGGTGAAACAACAATAGAGCATAAATCTGTATTATCTAGATGTAGATGGTCGTATCACCAAACCAGCAGTGTTGCTGCTATAACAGACACCGGTCAAAGGTTTCAGAAACGTCCAACAATAAGTCCTGCGGGTCTCCGTCCAAAACGCCTCAGCTCTCCTCTTCCACATGTATTTTTCATTAAGAGGACAGAGGAAAGGAGAGGCGACGTGTGTGAGGAAATGTTTAGGAGTGACTAAAGGCAGCAGCACAAAGACGGCATGCCCTGGATAAACGCTTCACAACCGAGGCAAAGGTGGTAAAGAAGTGGAATCGACTTCCATTGGGGAAATAACAGGGCTTATGGGAAATGTGGTCTTTAGTTTGGGAAACAAAAGCACCTCCGATAACAGTGGGAACACCCAAGATTACATCAACATTACATCAATATACCACAAGTAATCTGCAAATGATGCGTCAGTGTTTAAGTAAATGGACCAAATGAAATGTTGTACTCCGTTCAGTTAACTTTGTGACGGTGATTACGGTAATAATGAGTTATCGATACTGTTGCTGCTTCTTTTGTTGTTTGTGATCATTGTTCAGTTGCAACAATTGCTGTTTATGCCGATATTCATTTCATTTTGATTAAAGTTCACTATTTCAAATGGACACATTTTTACACGTTTCCAGTCGTAAAAATGTCCCATAGTTAGTGTCTTTTTTTAGAGGACAAACACTGGAAGGGAATCTTATTTTCTTAGCTCATGTGCTTGCCTTTTAAAGCTCTCGAGTATTGATATCCTCCACAAAAGCACAGCATCGGCTGTGCTTATGTATTTGGCATGCAGATAAGATAACCAGTGAGGAAGAGGAGCTGTTAAACTGCTGCCTGTCACGTCGCTTCCTCGGCTGCGATGATAACACGGACGTTAAATAAATACACTGCGTCCTTATTTTGCTCCGGAGAGCATGAAAGGTCCAAACGGGCCGCGGTCCAATTAAAACAATGCAGAAGCTGCTTTTAAAATGTCAGCCAGTCCGGTCAGACCGGTGTCACCGCACACTCGTTGAGGAGTCCAAGGCCTATTTGTGGCTGCGGAGATAAAGGACAGTGGGAAGAGACGGGCAGTCTGCAGCCTTGAAGGCCTCTGACACGATGTTGAATACGAGTTTTGGCAAAAAGAGAGTCAGCGGCGGAGGACAAGTTTAGTCACAGTCTGCTGGACTTCAGTCCCAACGGCATGCCCTTGACTCTACTCTGCTCAGCCTTTCAAATCTTTCTTTGTTCGTAGAAAGTTGCCTGTTTGACACACGTCAGATTAGAAAAACAAACAGGTGACTGCCACTCAAGCCGCGAGCAAACACGTGACCAACTGAAGAAAAGCTTGTGTTAGGCTTTTATCTGGCAAACCAAACTACCAGTGCTATCAGCAATAACGTAACGGAATCCTGGACCCGTGTAAACACAGCTCGGTGAGAAATGTCCCTTTGTTATCATCAACTCCACCACCTGACTGAGCAGAAATAAAACCTCTGAACGGTCTTAAGTGTAGCAGGAGGTCAAACCAGCCTTTGAACAGCACAAAGGGAAGAGCCAAATGCTGCACGCTGGACCGGTTTGTGTCCAGAACTTATGTAACCCTACAAACTGTCACCACTCCAAACCCACGCACAATGTTTTTAAATAAATTGGTGAGTAATTAAGTTAAAGTGGCTCTTCTCTGACACTTCTGCACTCGTCTGTTGGAACTCAACTTTTACCCGTCTGAAACATTTTCAAGAGAAGCCATCCTCGTGGATGTTCTACTCCTACAGCAACAAAAATAAGTGACGGGAGTCTCAGTGCAGTAGTTTGGTGGGAGGTGACGGGCAGTTCATCTGAACTCAATTTACTTTTGGTCAGGATCTTGATTTAAATCCGCTGCCATGAAACCAACGAGATGGTTATGCCATGCAATAAGGTTTTAAAAGCACACTAAATATGGTTCAAAATACCTTTAGCACTGGAATTGTAACATAGTGTGTTTTCATTTTTGCATTTAATTGTATGCAGTCCAATGATTCATGACATTGCTGTATGGCTAATAATCCCATTTTGCTGCAATAATAATAAAAATAAAAGACTTTATCTTAAGTTTTTCTTCAGGGACAGAATTTGCAATCAAATACCACATCAACACAATTCAATTTATCAAACTACACCACAGAAAATCTCACCAGCTATTGACTGATTTAAAATATCGTCTTCAAAATATCAGAAAACAGTGAAAGATGCCTTTTCACAATCTCCCAGAGTTCACGGCGACAGATCAGTTTAGATAAAAAACGAAGAACAAGAGCATAAGTGAATCATCTTTAACTATACATCATGAGAATTGTGTATCTGGTGAGGTCTGGTGATCATCACCCTAAAACCCAACAGAAGGCTACAGCTCTGTCACCAACACACCTTATTAACATGAATAACCTGTAATTAAAAATGTGTCTCATTCAGAATCAGACAGCAGCAGAAGCTTTTTTACATAGAGCCTACCGTACCTTTCCTGACTGGAGACACACAGACAGCAGCTGTCCCTCAGTAGTTCCTTCTCGATTCAAAGCAGCCGGTCATCACACACTCTACCGTCTCATCACCGGGTCACTTTATATATAAGAGCAGGTTGAGCTCATCTGTCTTCACCCAGAGGCCCGTAATTATTGTTTCTCTGACATCATCAACCAGGACCGTCATTAGAGGGGGGAAAGATGGCCGTACGGGCACCACGGTGGTTCACCGAGCGCATCGTAAATGTGCTCCACTCATCCCGAGTGTGCAACAAAGCACCATTCAACCACATAATTAAAGGGTTTGTACATGATATGGTCTGGGTCAGGTCCCCACTTCTACCCAGAGGCCAGCTTAGAGGCCAGAGGCCGGGATGCAGAAGACCACAGAGCGCAGTGAGACCTGCAGTGGTTGTTTTGGGGTTGTTTTTTTTTAACACTGTTTCTACATTTCATAAAGAAATGTTAAACATTTCACTTGTCTACTTTCTACTTTTGTTTGTGCTGAGCAGTATTGCTCAGGGTTCTCTCACACAATGAATTGTCATGGCTTTTCCATTGTTTTGAATCAATTGCGTGCAATAAATCTCTACAAACATGAAAAATAAGAATAATATGTGGTGTCTAAATGGACCATGATGATTCCAAAAGGATAAAATATTCCTGGAATTGCACAAGTTAACGACAAGAAAGTTTGATGGCTGTCATGTCTGCTCTTCACATGATTACAATACACATACATGACTGGTTTATAATCTACATTAAACAAACCGTTTCCAAGTTTTTCCCCAACCTGGAAAATCCTATGACTGACTATTTAAGGCTCATCATGACATTATGAAGCATGATTGATAGTTTTTTTTCACCACTGGAGAGATCACAGGAAGGCTAATTTAAAGGGATTTATTATTTTTAATTATGCAGACAATTGCAGAAACAGACAGTGGTGGAAAGTAACGGAGTATAAGTACAAATCTGAGGTAGTCGTACTATTCGAGTATTCCCACTTAATGCAACTTTATCCTTCTACTCCACAACAAAATTGTACTTTTTACTCAACATTTTTCTGACAGCTTTAGCTACTCTTCGGGTTTTTATTTTTCATCCTCTTACTTTCCAGTGGAAACCACATTATTGTGGTGATTTTAAATGTTTGTTATAAACTGAAGGATAAAGTTTTCAAGATAAATAAAGTATTTAAAAAGCCGGTTCGATCAGCTGGAAGATGCATCGTCACAAAAAGGTGAAAACAGGACAGTTGTTCTTTTTTAGAGATACGTGGTGACAAACATATGATGACCTCATAGAATATGATGCACTGATGTAGATTAAACTACAAAACAGAATATAAAAGAAGTAAAAATGAGTCCAACCTGGCAGAAGAGGTAGAGCGGGCGCCCCATGGGCCACAACAGCGTGGGTTCAAATCCCTTTCCTGCTTATCATCCCCCCTCTCTCTCTCCACTATCACTCTCCAATAAAAAGGCAAAAAGCCAAAACTAATATTAAGTTGCACAACCTTGTAGACATCTAGAGCAGTGAAGTTCAACATACACATTAATGCATAAGTAAACACTGACAGGGAAGCTTTTACTGCACAATCAATACTTTTGCTTGAAGTACTTTAAGCACATTTTGCTGATACATATTTTTACCTACGCAAGATTTTGAATGCACGACTTTAATTTACATGTGAAGTATTCTCATAGTGGTATCAGTACATATACTTAACCACAGCTTATCACACTATTTACTGTATATTTATCACCTATAGATACTTTATAATACAAATAATAGGAATAATAAAATAAACTGAATAAACTAAATGCAAAACTGTGGTCCCTTTTCAGCTCAAATAATGAGACACAACAATACTTTGACATCATTTAGAAACATAAAGTAACACAATAAAGTAACTAAAATCGAATTAATATAATAAAACAATGAGAGGGAACGTTTGAGTGCACATTGATTTGCTTTTTGTTAATTCAAGTGCACACACACTTTTGGATGTAGTACTTTAACTTTAGAAAAGGATCTGAATAGTTACTTCTTGAAACAGAATAATTTAGAGGGAGAAACACAAGCACTCATCTAGTAACATATGACTGAAGAGCATTAGTCTTTGGGTATGTTTCCTGTATCTCGCCTGGACACCCACATGTATACACACTTATTTCCATCGCTCAGTTCTTCATTATTACAGAAAGATAGAGGGAAATCCCACGGACAAGCCCGTTAGTATTTAACTTGATCCAGCTACATTAAGTTAGCTTCTCTAGCAAGTCTTGATTTAAGCTAGCCCAGGCGCGATAAGCCTCTAATGTGTTAATAAACGTCTTAACGGTCAATTAGCAGACCGCTGTCTGTTAGCGTTAGCTAGCTAAAAAGGTAGAGCCAGGTCATATTAGCCGGCTTCTTCTTCTTCGTTGTTTTTTATTTTAGTAGCCGCTACAATTAGCTTACCGGGTGATGCAGAAAATCAGTCCTGACGTCAAACTGCTCTTTAACAACAACAGCGTCCCTCTTGATAGGTCACAGACACAGGTTAGATAAAATGTCTCCGGGTACGTTCACTCATTCACAGACAGACGGGCGGACGGACGGACGGGAGCGTTTCTTTTTTCCTTGTCCTCCCATTCAAATAACATCACACAGCGGCAGTGGCACCAGCAGCGCGTGGAGGATGTGGTGGGGTCATTCTCAGTGGTGACGTCGGCAGTTCGTCCTCTGAAGGTTTTTTTTTTTTCAAAGTGGCCGTGTCTCCCCCATGCGGCCGACGGTGGGTACTGCAAGATCCTGAAAATACAACACGATAGATAGATAGATAGATAGATAGATAGATAGATAGATAGATAGATAGATAGATAGATAGATAGATAGATACTTTATTAATCCTGCAAGAGGAAATTTGTTCGCTACAGCAGCTTTATGATACAGGTAAGCAATCAAAGTAACAGATTAAAAAATATATATATTAAGTATAAAAATGCACAGTATATACAATAAAAATAACAGACTAAAAATATGAAATATAAAAATGCACAATATATACAATGAAGTAAACAAGTATTATAAATAAGTAATAAAACAGTAAAGAATATTAACTAAGTAAAAAAGTAAAAAAAGTAAAAAAATCCACAATAACAATAATTGTATATATATATATATATATATATATATATATATATATATATATATATATATATATATATATATATATATACAGACAGACTAATTGTTGTATTGCACAGTGCATTTATATTGCACAGATTTTTAGTGTTTAGTGTTTAATGTCCCTCCTTAAGGCCTCAAACCCTGAACCCTCAAGGATTTACTGACGTCACCTGTTAAATGGTTGAGTGTGAGAGACTGTGAGGGCTTGACATGGTGTGAATAGGAATGGGACAGCACTTTGCTGCAACATATCAGTGTCGTCCTCTTTGTTTACCTTTTTTTTAACATCTGACAGAAAGGAAGAAATTACTCGTCTTTCTGGGGAAAATAAATAGTTTTTTTTAATGTTATCTATTGACTAATGGCTGTCTTGTACACTCCTTACTAATAGCATCTCTTTTATTCTAATTTACTATATCTTTATTTTATTACCAGTAAATGTTTTTTGTTATCCATAGAATGTTACATATCTTGGATTATCCAGACTAACATCTCTTCATTTCACTATCAGTAGATAATACTTGCATTGCTTTTCTTTGTCTTGCATCATTGAAGTATAACAACATAAAACACGTACACTTTCCTGCCACGTATACATGGACCTACCATAATGATTAAAAAAGGTAACAGTCTACAAAATCACAAAAACAATGTGGAATAAATGGTAAATACATGCAAAGGATGGGCTCGTCCGGGATTTGAACCCGGGACCTCTCGCACCCAAAGCGAGAATCATACCCCTAGACCAACGAGCCACTTACATACCTAATTTTATAATTTAATTCGAATGGCTGACCTGTAATATCCGTTGTGAGGACATTGACATAAACTTTCCCTGGCTCAGTCGGAGAAAAGAGGCGTCCTGACAATAGATCGTATAATGAGAGGACGATTCACTTTCAGTAAGGAATAATACACAGACTGGAGGACAGCGCATGCAAGATGTTCAAAAATAGACTAAACAAAAGAAAAAAATATCTGTTTTTTACTGTATAAGGAATATTTAAAATACCAAAAATAAAACCGGAATAAATAAATAACTCAAATTCCTATCTGATAGAAAAAACATCTGTACAAATATAGATTTTTGTATCTATTATTTTCTATTAGCTATCAAATTATTTTCAATAAGAAAATAATTTACGTCCCCTATAACGCGTCATGTGTCGGGCGGAAGTTGTTGTGATTGCGGAAGTGAAGCTACAGATGCTGGAGGCTCAGCCCACTGAAGCAACTCTGCTATTTGATTCCTTCGTTATTTTTAAATTGAGGCTACATGTAGCTCTGTGGGAGCGTCGGTTTACAGCTCTGTCGGGTAAGAATGACTACGACGTTGTTCAGTGGCTGTTAGCTGCTTAAACCGGTTTAAACTCGTTACGGTTACTGCGCTAAGTTAGCTAAGTTAGCGCGGCTAACGCGACGTCGTTTGATCCCCTTATAGTGTGTGTGTGTGTGTGTGTGTGTGTGTGTGTGTGTGTGTGTGTGTGTGTGTGTGTGTGTGTGTGTCAGCTAATTCTGATGTTGTAATTGTCTGATTATATAGATGATGACTATACCTAAAATATTGCGATAAGCTAAAGTAGTATTTAGATCCTTTACTTACTGAAAAGTACTAACTAATACCACACTGGGAAAAAAAGACAACACTACAAGTGAAAGTCGTGCATTTAAACATCTTACTTCAGTAAAAGTATGTTACACCAAAGTGTGGCCTACTGATAGTATCAAAAGTAGAGTGTGTAGTAACATGTTCCCTATGAGTGTTTTACTTTTGTATATAAAGTTTCTTGTTTAATATTAATGTGTATTTTGCATTTTAATGCTGTAGATGTTTAATGTTGTGCTCATTTTGACTCCTTTATATACTGTTGTGTAGTTCTTTCTACATCAATGCATTGTATTCTATAAGATCATCACGTTTGTAGCATCGCTCTCCCGTGAGAACCACAAATCTCTAAAAAGTCAACTTTTCACGAGTTGAAAAGGGATGAAAAATGACAAGTAATCTGAAAAGTAACTCAAACTGTCGCACAAATGAAGTAAAAAGTCAAATATTTGCCCCTGAGATGTCGTGGAGTAGAAAGATAAAGTTGCATAAAATGGTAAATAATCAAAGTAAGTAGAAGTAAATGTATACTTCAGTACAGTATTTGAGTAAATGTACTTAGTTGCATCCCACCACTAACAGTAAGTGTGTCGGTACACTGTTGTAGAGCACTTTCTGATCATTTGTCTGTTTGTACAACCGTTCACACTGAACACACTTGAGTAAAAGTGAATTAAGGTTCTTTTAGAAAATACACAGAAAGTATAAACCTCTAAGCAGACCGTTCTCCTTTAATCAGAGCCACACCTCTTGAGCTGAACAACTGGTCTCTCCTGACACACTGAATCAATACAAGCCGTCTGACCATTAGTCAGCGCGCTGATGAAGCGCTCTCACATTTGTCTTCGTTTGATCAAAACCTCAAGTCATCCCAGCAGAGTCACAGTGTTCCTCCAAAATATACTCAGCCAGGGTGTGGAGAGAGGGACACTGTTTCTTTTATGCTCCTTCATGCAGGATGTTGTGTGTTCTTCCACACTTACTGAATAGATTTACTAAAAACAACTCATTAATAATGAAGATCAAGTCTTCAGATCATCACATCATAGCAATATTAACTTCGAAATATCTTCGAACGATTGTCAGATTTCCGGAAATATATTTGCAAATTCACAATAAATATTTTCTTGTCGTAGAAAGAATGAGTTGTGCTCTGCAGCTGTCACTATAAAAAGGTTTTGAAGATTCGTTTTCTTAGTTTTTCATTATTTTCCAGCAGATATCCGGCATCGACTGTATCACTTTCGTATTAAATGTCTCAATGGAAACTAGAATATTAGAATTTTCATATTGTTAGTGCTTTGAGCAACTCATTTTTAAACTAATTGTTTTGAATTGGTGGCAGAATTTTGGAGATGGATCGCTGCAAAACTCAGCAGACAATCTCTGAACACTTTATTCACAGGAAAGTTATTCTAAGGATTGAACCAATAGTAATAATAATAACATAGTGTTGGAAAAGCTTTCTGACTGGCAGTGTCCGTGGTTTTCTTCAGGGTTAGTCACCACAGCGTTACTTCTGCAGACTCTCCACTGACGACAGTGTTCACTCTTCAGCTCGTCTCCCTCGGTGCTTCTGGCCGAGTTGTCGCGATGGCCGACCACAACGACACCAGTCTGCAGCCGGAGGAGCGGGTCCGCGCTCTCACCAAGAAGGGCAGCTCGGTGGAAGTCAACGAAGATGTGCCGCCGCGCCGCTACTTCCGCTCCGGGATGGAGATGATCCGCATGGCCAACATCTACGCAGAGGAGGGCAACATCGAGCACGCCTTCGTCCTTTACAATAAGTACATCACGTGAGTGATCAGCTGGTTACTGGTTTCATTGTATTTGGTACATTCATTTGTCCTTCGCTGTTTGGCTAGTTTGAGGTTTTTCACATGAATCAGTGTTCTCAGTGCAGGCATGAACACAAAGGTTTATCAGTCAGTTGTGAGATTCTTTTCTTCTCTTTTCATCAAGTCTCTTTATAGAAAAACTTCCCAAACATCGGGACTACAAGACCGCTAACATTCCCGAGAAGAAGGACACACTAAAGGTACGCAGACGGTGTTTCTACTCTCCTGTACAACGTGTTTTAATTTGAAAAGGAAATGTTGACGTTTTTCTTTCGTCTCCAGAAACTGAAGGACGTCGCGTTTCCTCAAGCAGAGATTCTGAAAAAAGCCCTTTTGCGGAGATTTGAACAAGACTATGCACAGCATCTTGTCAAAAAGGTAAATGTGTTTGCGGTCTCTGACATTTAAAGAAACATAAAGGTTGAGACATTGAGAAATATAGCATTGTAAACATAACGTTAAAACATATCTGATACACATTTACAACACTGCAGGCATTGTACGCTGATTTTACAGTGTGTTGTGCAAACCCTAAATGGGGTGAAACATTAATCAGAGTCGTAATAAAGGGAGACATTTGTTCATTAACAGACGGAGGTAAAACAAACAACCTTAACTAGTCACACTTTATATAACATTGGTATTAAGTCCAAACATTAATTACTCTGCAACAAAACTGCATGTTGTTGAAGAACAACAGACACAAAAACGAGAGGCCACCCGCTGGGAACTCAATCTCGAATGCGCCCGGTGTGTTTTCTGCTCAGAAAGCGGAGCAGGAGGCGGCGGCGCGGGAGCAGTCCAAGCAGCGGGCGCTGGACGCCGAGCGGGAGCGCGTGGCCGAGATGCTGCGGCGACAGCGGGAGCAGGAGCAGTTCAGTGCCTTCGAGGAGATGATCCGCCGCCAGGAGCTGGAGAAGGAGCGCCAGCGCGTGCTCCTGGAGTTCGCCGCGCCCACCGCGCCTCCCTGCGACACGCCTCTCCTCCCAGGCATCCAGGGACCCCCGCCGCAGGGGTCCCACGCCGCCCCGCAGAGCCCAGGGGACCCGTCCGGTGGCAACAACCACCAACACGACCGCCCGCCCGCGACCATCGGCACGCCCGGCGCCGCCGCCCTGCCCACCTTCGACCGGTCGCTCAAGCCCGGCTCTCTGGTCAGCCCGGGGAACAACAGTGAGTTAATCTGACGCGAGGGGGCCTGGCCTTCACAAGGATTTAAATACTACTTTAAAGTATTTGCACTTCTGAGCTGATTTATTCCCTCCTGACCTACTTCATTTCCTGTTTGCGCCATGCCTCATTTCAGAACGCCACAAGAGTCTAACTTGTATTGGTCTGCATGTTGTTGTTTTTTGCAGATACAATGGTGGACGCCCTCCGGCAGTTGGCCGTTCCGGCCGAGCTGTGCCGGAGCTTTCTGAGGTTGGCCGAGGCCAACACGAGCCGAGCCGTGGAGACGTGCGGCATCCTGTGTGGCAAACTGGTAAGCCTCTGAAGTAGTGGAGGTGACTCCCCCTTTCTGAAGAGATCGTTTACAGGAAGCAAAAAACTATAAATGTAGAAATGAGACGTTAACGAAATGTTTCTCATCGGGTCTTTAAATCTGGATTTTTGCATTTTTTTAAATCCATGGCCTGAGGTGGTTAAAAAAAGAAATCCCCTGTTCTCCTGAAACAAAGGATGTTTCTCTGAGAATATATAAGGAATGTGGACATCAGCTGACCTCCCACCCCAGAGGGGGAGAACATAACCTGACACTTCTCTCACTGTCCCAGGTCTGCTGTGGCTTTTGTTTGTATTGTATCGTTAACTAAACGCTCCCGTCACTGTTTTTGTGTGCATGACGGAGCGTTTTTTTCAGTGCTCCGTTACTTTTTGTCCTGACTGAGTCCTTGGTCCTTGGTATACGGTTTCTATGCATAATTTAAAGGATTGCAACAGCGTGACGTCTTCTTTTGTGTTTGCTCCAGACCAGAAATGCCTTCACCGTGACCCACGTCATCGTACCGAAGCAGAGCGGAGGACCGGACTATTGCGACACGGAAAATGAGGAGGAACTCTTCCTCATACAGGACCAGTACGATCTCATCACCCTGGGCTGGATACACGTGAGTACCCAATATGACCTGTTTGTTTGTCAATAACTATAACGGTTAATAACCGTGTTACCTTAAATTCTTGAAGAAAACTTTGTATTTCTTTCATGCCTTCATTGTGAATGGAGAATCAAAAGTCCGAGGGAAGTCTTGATGAATTGAAGTAAATCTGAGCCGAGTTTAACAGCAGTAAAATTTTAGTAAAACATCCGTTTATAAACTCTCGTGCAGCGTTATCCAAGTCTCCTTTACTCTGCCGTGAGCTCACTACTTCCCAAACAGCGTCTCTGCTAAAACTTTAACTGTTTAAAAGTCTTCTGACTCACGCAGACGAGTAGTAGTGACTGTAGTAGTTGTAATGAATCAGCAGTGGACTGTTTGTTACTGTGTCTGACTAAGTCTCGCTCTTAGGCAACACGTCACCTTGCGAGATTTCAGAACGAGACTTCTCCGTCAGTGAGACTCTTTCCATAATGTTGTCAGACATTAATAATAACAATCTGAGTCTGTCGGTGGATAAAAGCCAGGCTGCAACCTTCGGCTTTATGTGCAGAAATGTGTTAAACTTGCATTCTCTCTAATGTCCATCAGGGGGCGACTCCTCTGGTTGTATAGAAGTCTAGTCTAAAATGACTCTACTTCTCTCTTGATTTATTCCCTCAGTAAACATTGTAAACATGAGTTTATGGTCTCAATCTATAGTTTCAAGTCTTCTTGAATACAGCATGATGTTCATTTAGTACATTATGGTCCATTTAGAGTCAAATAGATCATAAAGCAGGGGATGCTTTAGGGCGGGGCTTACTGTGATTGACAGGTCGCTGTTAGAGACGTATACGGCGTCACTCCTCTGCAGTCCAGAAATGGTCACTTTCACTCACTGGTTGCAAAAATCAAATCAAATATGGCGACGGCCAAAATCCAAGATGGCGACGGTCAACATGCCGGAGTCAAGGCTTCAAAACCGGAGTCCACAAACCAACAGTTTAAGACGTCCGGCATGTGTTGTTTGTGCATTGAACACCAGTTAAACCGACTCTGCGTGTTTCCCAGACTCACCCCACGCAGACGGCCTTCCTGTCCAGCGTGGACCTCCACACACACTGCTCCTACCAGATGATGATGCCGGAGGCCATTGCCATCGTCTGCTCGCCCAAGTTTAACGAGTGAGTCGAAAAAAAAAAACCTGCTGCCGTCCCATCTCTACAAACATTACAGAGTCTTTCAGCTCGCTCTCCTTCCAACCGTTACCTGTGTGTGTGTGTGTGTGTGTGTGTGTGTGTGTGTGTGTGTGTGTCTCTTCTCCACGCTGACCTGTGTGTGTTTGTTGCGTTTGTCTCAGAATCGGCTACTTCAAGTTGACGGATCGAGGAACAGACGAGATCTCCACGTGTAAACAGAAAGGCTTTCACCCGCACAGCAAAGACCCCCCTCTGTTCACAGTGAGTCCACCTCCACTCACCTGTTTCTAATGCAGAGCGGTCTACATCAGCAATTTACGACAATAGAGTGTCATTTACTTGACACTAATCTGATCCAGTGACACATGGGAAACTGCACTGCAAACAAGTGTGATCATTTTTGATCATTTTAGTTTTCATAAATCACAAAAATAAATATCCTTTCTCACTAACCTCTAGTGGTGTCTGTCCTGCTCCAGGTCGTGAGAGTTTTGAGGAAGTACAATGATGGTGAATTAAAATGTATTTATGGTGTTAACAGCATTAACGGTAACATCTCATTCTAGAAACAAATGTCCCAAAGTCAGTCTGGATAATCTACAGAACAAACTGAGAGGCGTTTTCACTGGAACTACTTTTTGCAAAACGAAAAGAAAAAGGAAATTCCGATGTGGAAATATCGTTTGTGGCGGACAGATCTTCCAACAGAAATACTAAAGATAATAATCTCTGTAGACTCTCGTGAATTAATGCTAGAACTGTACCACTAGAGAGATTTTTGATTATAACTTTTTCTCTAACTTTTGGTACAGTGCAATAACATTTTTTAACCTGTTAGCTAATAAGTACATTATTAAAGCCCACTATACTGCATTTTGACCACTTAAAGGGATGTATGAGGTACTTCTCCAGAGTCGGAGTATTACTACAGTAGATGGAGTTTAGAGGAACAGACGGGGGAACCAGCACGAGAGCAAAGTAAAGTACTGCTGTGGACGTATTTTAGACACCTCAAAAATATCAATATCAGTTTAAATGTGCGCTAATATTTAGAATATTTTCACAGCTTTAAGTTGCTGTCAGAACTGAAGCTGTGATCTACGCTCTCTTCAAATCCACCAGACTTCATTGACAAAAACAGTGATTTTACCTCTCAGGTTACAGGAGGTCTACCGCTGGCTCCATCGCTTAGTTTGTTTGTGTTATTGTGTGATTTTGGTGTTTTAAACTGAACCTTTGATTCACCAAAGTCACACAATAACACAAGCTAACTGATCAGTTGATAGACTGAATACATGAGTTCTTCATACTTTATAAGTACTTAATACTTTTTTATGTTCGTACTTGAGCTTGACATTTGTTTTTGCTCTATTATTTTGTACTGTTTGTTAGGTAGGTTCTTAAAAAAATAAGAAGACATTACATTTTTTTGTGTTCATTTCTGTTTTTAAAAACAGCATTAATGTGTGAACCGATTAGATATATAAAGTACAAGTAGTACTGCGTTTCTCTGTCCATGTGAGAATCCTCAAACTCAAATCTGTCTCTTCTTTCTTTCTTTCTTTCTTTCTTTCTTTCTTTCTTCTCAGCACGCGGGACACATCAACATCACCGATGACACTGTGTCCATGATGGATTTGCGGTGATTCTTTGTCACCGGAACACTCGGACTGTTTTCTCAAAGTGTAGACATTTTACTGGAGGAAACCCTCATTTCACTGACAGGACGGTTCTGAGCAAACGGCGAGCACGAGTTCACTATTTCTACAGACTTCAGTTGTTCTCAAAGAAAACAACGTCGTGAACCTTTATTTTAATTTCTTCATTTTGCTCTCTAAGAAAAATATATTACATATTATTGCACTTTCCAAGCAAACAACTACGATCCACCCTCAAACCTCCGGCTCTTCATCCCCTCTGTTTTTCTCAGTATGTGCTCTACTTACCGTTCGACTTTTGATTTTTGTCTCTAATAAAATATATATATATGTGTTTGTCAATGTCTGGTAACGCAACCCTTTTGTTTCATAATCTGCCATCAAAGTTTGGTTCTGCCTGACAAAGATAAAAGTGCCAAGGACGAGAACGCTCGTTGAGTTGTTCGCTGTGCAGCATGAAGTTCAGTGTGAGGTCTGTTTGATCTCCGTTGTTTTGATGTGGTGTGTTTTTCGTCGTAAGCCGTTGAAGTGCTATGAATGATGGGAGAAACGAAAGCCAGATGTAACTCAGGTACGCAGGCAGCGATGCTGCTCTGTATTCTATTTTTTATAAGCAACCACCATCACTCCACAGCATCCTTCGTCTATGAAGAGCTTTTGATTCATTCCTGCTTGTGATGGGTTGGTTGGTTGGTTGGTTGGTTGGTTGACCTGAATAATGTGTCCGTGCTTTCAGAGGACGTGTGATCGATCTGAATGTACCTTCTGCTCCGCGTTAACACTCGTCACTAACACCCTGAGCACGGATCGTGCCTCCAACCGTTTTTTGTTTGCTCCCTTCCGCTTGTTAGAAGAAGTAAATGATTAGCCATAATTATGAGAATAACTTCAGTGAAATAAATGCCAAGTCAAAATAAACCTCATTGTAGATTAATTTGTTCTGCGTGGTTGTGTTTGTCATGTTTGTCCAGGAAATGGTTTAGATTTAAAGTTTAGAGTAGAAAACTAGTTTACATGTGAGAGAATATAAAGAGAAATAATAAACACCAAGCACAGACATTTAAACAAAATGAGTTTAGAGGATGAGATTAGAAATGTAATAAAATATTTTTTTTATTTTAATACCTTTATTTTTTTATAATAAAGTAGATAGATACATAGTTCCTTTATTAATCCCGTAAGGGGAATTTTTTTCGCTACAGCAGCATTTATAGATAATAAATACCACAGCTGTTTTCAGGGTAATGTGCACACTTAGACATTAACAAGAAAAAAGAGATGTGTGTGTGTGTGTGTGTGTGTGTGTGTGTGTGTGTGTGTGTGTGTGTGTGTGTGTGTGTGTGTGTGTGTGTGTGTGTGTGTTAATCTCCGTCACATGATCAAAGACAACATTTCAAAGATCAGATGAAACTTGAGTTTTCATAGATGATAACTGAGCATGTCATATGGCCCTGTTACTTAGATGCACAGTGATAATATGTCATGTTGTGCAGGTAGAGAGACGGTAAAATCATTAAGACAGTGACAGAGCTGCTACAGTTCTAAATATTATATAGGAAACATAAATCTGAGACTCAGTTTCAGCAAAACTGTCAAAAGAACATTAATTAGAGCAGGGCTGGACATGTGTTTGAGTTTTGCTTTTTAAAGAAAAGTGAATAAAAACACAAAGGCAGGGAGACGCAAGGAATCTGTTGCATGTTCCTGCAGGTGTATAGGGACTCGTTTCAGCTTTCAAAGGTTGGGATCGATTAGCTTACATTCAACTTTATTGTCCAAGTAAGTACTGAGACAACAAAAGGCAGTTTGGCCTCTTGTCAGAAGTGTAAAAGCAGTAAAGCAGAATATGTTGACATTATGTGCAGCAGTGTTGCAGTAGGAAAAAAAATGTTATGCAAGTATAAGTACAAGTTAAGGCTATAATAGTTTGGTGAATCAAAATAAATTCTTAAAATATTATATTAATATATTAAAGTCTTCTCACACAATGATATTTATAATATGGCATTCATTTAACCAGGGCGATATATTGCAGGAGCTGGCTCAAATTGTGTCCATGGCAGCTAGCACAGGCACTTCCTGTTGCAAGCTCAGCTGCCACTGCAGCTCAGCTTATTTGTTTAAAGTGTTTGCAAAGCAAATGTTATTGCACTTTTGTTCATATAGCAGTACTTTTAAAATAAAAGTGCGCAATACACTTTGAATTAATTATTGAACTTTGCGAATAACAATGCGATTAATCGCAGAAAATCATGCGATTAATCGCGATTACAAATTTTAATCGTTGCCCAGAACTAATTATATATATATATATATTTGCATTCATTCAGTCCGCTGCATGAAAGTGTTTATCGTTGCCATGTATTGTCATATTGTCAAATTATGAAAAGTAAAGGCTAAACTGCCACAGCACCTCTCCCAAACAGTGGAAACTACTATATATATATATATATATATATATATATATATATATATATATATATATAAATCCATCCTAGTCAATAGGTTATATGGGTTGTCATGGGTTGTCATCGTTCTAGTCCGGCACCTCTCCCAAACAGTGGCAGCTGCCGGCAGCTGAGCTTTCCACAGGAAGTACCAGCTGCCGCTGCCACGATTTGAGCTTGCCCTTTCTCTTATATTGTCATGATGGTGCTTGTAAGACATTTTGGGTTTCCTAATAAAAAGAAAGAACAGGCCCAACGAGAGAAAATGTATTTGTTTGTTCTCCGTTCTTCCAGCAGGGGGCGGAAGAGCGCTGCGATTATAAGTGGTATGCCGTCAATGACGACGACGTAAAAGAACGTAAACAGGAAGTTACAGCAAGGCGAGCAGGCTGCGTGTTGTTGACGTTAAAGTCCGTCGTTTTTAACCTTAATAATCTCTCAGATCTACACAGACAGTCAAAATGGGGAAACGACAGCACCAGAAAGATAAAATGTAAGTATTAAGGTTATCATGGACGTTACACCGTACCACGTACGTGTTGTTGTTAGCTTAACGAGCTAACAGTGTTTGCTAACGAGCTAGCTATCTAGCTAGCTAACTTACAGTAGCTTATTTCTGGCATTAGTTTAGGTTTAACTTTATTTAACGTCACTCTTTTGTGTTTACTCTTATTTATGTGTGTTTTTCCGCCTTGCAGGTACATCACATGTTCAGAGTACACACACTTTTATGGAGGGAAGCGATCAGGTGAGTTGTATTTTAAATATCTCAAATTTAAACTGAACCTGGTTAAAATAAGAAGCAATAGTCATAACATTAGTTATGAGGTTGTCGTGCACTTGTTGTATTCTATGTATTGTAAACTGTATACCTATTGCTGAAAGAAGTACTCAAACCTTTTACTTGAGTAAACGTTTACAATACTACAGTACTTGCAGTTAAAAGTACTGCATTTAAAATCTTACTTAAGTAAAAGCACAAAACTATTATCATTAAAATATACTTTAACCAAAACTAATAAATTCCCAAAAATATTTAGTTTCCAAAGATGTATGAATTCATTTTTAAAAATATCCAGTGCTTCACAAGTAAAAACAGAAGTAACAATTTAATGTAAGACTTTTTTTTTTTTTTTTTTACAATTTTGCGACCACTTGTGGGATCCCAAACTCCATGTTGGGAACCACTGTCGTTACATTAGTTATAGCTACAGTTATTGGGCCTACTACACTCTATACTGTTACACTCTATACTACTACACTCTATACTACTACACTCTATACTATTACACTCTATACTACTACACTCTATACTATTACACTCTATACTATTACACTCTATACTACTACTACACTCTATACTACTACACTCTATACTACTGCACTCTATACTACTACACTCTATACTACTACACTCTACTACTACACTCTATACTACTGCACTCTATACTACTACAACTGCACTCTATACTACTACACTCTATACTATTACACTCTATACTCTATACTACTACTACACTCTATACTATTACACTCTATACTCTATACTACTACTACACTCTATACTACTACACTCTATACTACTACTACACTCTATACTACTACACTCTATACTACTGCACTCTATACTACTGCACTCTATACTACTACACTCTATACTATTACACTCTATACTATTACACTCTATACTCTATACTACTACTACACTCTATACTACTACACTCTATACTACTACACTCTATACTACTACACTCTATAGTATAGAGTGTGATATTATAGAGTCTATACTATTACACTCTATACTATTACACTCTATACTATTAAACTCTATACTATTACACTCTATACTATTACACTCTATACTACTACACTCTATACTACTACTACACTCTATACTATTACACTCTATACTACTACACTCTATAGTATAGAGTGTGATATTATAGAGTCTATACTATTACACTCTATACTATTACACTCTATACTATTAAACTCTATACTATTACACTCTATACTATTACACTCTATACTACTACACTCTATACTATTACACTCTATACTACTACACTCTATACTATTGTACTCTATACTACTACACTAGAGTAGTAGTATAGAGTGTAGTAGTATAGAGTGTAGTAGTATAGAGTCTATACTATTACACTCTATACTACTACACTCTATACTACTGCACTCTATACTACTACACTCTATACTACTGCACTCTATACTACTGCACTCTATACTACTACACTCTATACTATTACACTCTATACTACTACACTCTATACTACTACACTCTATACTATTACACTCTATACTACTACACTCTATACTACTACTACACTCTATACTATTACACTCTATACTATTACACTCTATACTACTACACTCTATACTACTACTACTACACTCTATACTACTACACTCTATACTATTACTCTATACTATTACACTCTATACTATTACACGCTATACTATTACACTCTATACTACTACACTCTATACTATTACACTCTATACTACTACACTCTATACTATTACACTCTATACTACTACACTCTATACTACTACTACACTCTATACTATTACACTCTATACTATTACACTCTATACTACTACACTCTATACTACTACTACTACACTCTATACTACTACACTCTATACTATTACTCTATACTATTACACTCTATACTATTACACTCTATACTATTACACTCTATACTACTACACTCTATACTATTACACTCTATACTACTACACTCTATACCAGGGGTATTCAATTAAAATTCCAAAAGGTCCAGATTGAGAAAATCTCCTCGTGCAAAGGTCCGGAACATTATAATAATATCTAACTTGCGCCATTTAGTGCCATATAGTAGCCTAGTAGTAGTAACAACGTCTCTGTGTAGTCAACAACTGTCAAATTTAAATAAAGACATCACACACATCAATTATATTTTAACAATTATTATTCTGTTTTCAAATTGAACTGGATGGATTATAAATAATACATAGAAATACATAAATAAATGTTCTTCTCTCATTTCAAGTAAAATACACAAAAAATAACTTTTGAAAAACTTACATCTTATTAAAAAAAAGTGCTTGATTTTAGAAAAATGAATGACAATTAAAGAGTGGCTGGATTTAACTTTTTTCTTCTCTTTTTGTTAACATCATAATGATCTGTCAACTTTATAATAAACAATCTCTTAACAATTGAACAGCTTTAACACCTCCTTTTCTCTTTCTTTCCCTCTTACATCCCACTCCATCTCTTTTTCTTGTTTAGTGAGAGAAGTGAGTTGTAGCTTGTCCTGCCAGGATTTTAAATCTGGGCTGGAATGGTGTCAGGGCTAGTCTCATGCACATATGAAGGTGCTCATTGGATATCCTGGAATGATATTTGTTTTTAATAATGTTCATAGTGGAAAAAGCTGCTTCGGTCGAAAGATTTGTGTTTGGTCTCATAGTGGCGTTTCACATTGGCGCTTAATGGCCACGGCCTCTGAACATATGAGACAGAGTGGTTTTGTAGCACCAGCAGGAAGAATGAACAAATACAAGTCCGTCCATTCTTTATTAAAAGCTCGGTTTTCGAGGTCCACTTTTCTCTTTTTAGAGCACGCCATGTTAACTTGCTTTTCCGACTTACTTCTCCCACTGCTCTCTCTCACTGTTCTCCGTCTCTCTCACTGCTCTCCGTCTCTCCGTCTCTCTCACCGTTCTCCGTCTCTCTCACCGTTCTCCGTCTCTCTCACCGTTCTCCGTCTCTCTCACCGTTCTCCGTTTCTCACTGCTCTCCGTCTCTCTCACTGCTCTCCGTCTCTCTCACTGCTCTCCGTCTCTCTCACTGCTCTCCGTCTCTCTCACTGCTCTCCGTCTCTCTCACTGTTCTCCGTCTCTCTCACTGCTCTCCGTCTCTCTCACTGCTCTCCGTCTCTCTCACTGCTCTCCGTCTCTCTCAATGCTCTCCGCCTCTCTCAATGGTGTCCGTCTCTCGCCTGTCTGCGTAATTTCATTCGACTCACGATGCATTTTGGAATAAACATTCGATTGGCTGAGTAGCGTCACGTGAGATTAAATTAATGCATGCAATTGGTCAGTGTGTTTCCGCGGTCCGCCAATTACCGACCCCTGCTCTATACTATTAAACTCTATACTACTACACTCCATACTATTACACTCTATACTACTACACTCTATGCTACTACACTCTATACTATTACACTCTATACTATTACACTCTATACTATTAAACTCTATACTACTACACTCTATACTATTAAACTCTATACTACTACACTCCATACTATTACACTCTATACTACTACACTCTATACTACTACACTCTATACTATTACACTCTATACTATTACACTCTATACTATTACACTCTATACTACTACACTCTATACTATTACACTATACTATTACACTCTATACTATTACACTCTATACTATTACACTCTATACTATTACACTCTATACTATTAAACTCTATACTACTACACTCTATACTATTACACTATACTATTACACTCTATACTATTACACTCTATACTACTACACTCTATGCTATTACACTCTATACTACTAGTATAGAGTGTAGTAGTATAGAGTGTAGTAGTATAGAGTCTATACTATTACACTCTATAATATCACACTCTATAGTATAGAGTGTGATATTATAGAGCCTATACTATTACACTCTATACTATTACACTCTATACTATTACACTCTATACTACTACACTCTATACTATTACACTCTATACTACTACACTCTATACTATTACACTCTATACTATACAGTGTAGTAGTATAGAGTGTAGTAGTATAGAGTGTATACTATTACACTCTATACTACTACACTCTATACTATTACACTCTATACTACTACACTCTATACTATTACACTCTATACTACTACACTGAGTTTAATAGAAGCTAGTAAAACTATTTTAATACCCACCATTTCACCCACTGTGGTCTAGAAATACAACATGTAGTGTAACGGTGTTTGAAAGTGTCGTTAAATATAAATTGGACGTATATAATTGAATGCCATTTGATTTTTTTTTTTTATTTTGCTTTTCAGAAATCCCACAGGCCAACTTCAGACGGCTTCCGTTTGACCACTGCAGGTAAGAAGAGACTTGTTAACCATCAGCAGAGATACAAGTCTACTATGAGACTAACAACAATCTGGCCATGTTGTTCCACCAGTAGTGGAGGATACTTTACAACAATACATTGTATAGATGGGGAAATGTATGCAATTCAATCTATGAAAATCTGTCTGGACTGTTTGACTTCAGTGTTTTCTCTGAAACATTTCAGCTTGTCCCTGCAGCCGTTTGAATATCCTGTCTGTACTGATGAGGGAGTCGTCTTTGACTTGCTGTAAGTAGATGATTTAAATAACAAATAAAATGACAATAGGCAAGTCCAACTGTGTCCTGGTTCTACGGGGTTGTTATGATTGTTTGTTGCATGATATGTCTGTCAGCTCAACACTAGTTCAGGTTAAGATATCCGTCAGCAACTGTTGATACATGGAGCTCTTAGTAATCCTTCTTCAAGCGATGTGTCTTTCATTGTTGGTGTCACACTGGGGGCAATATGAAAGCAAATTGTTAAAGGCCAAATATGAGATAAGGATGAAGGATGAACAAGTTTGTTGTTGAGAACACATCGAAGCTTGAATGTGTTGTGATTGCTTCTATTCCGACCTTTAAATAAAGATCACTTCCTTTTGTACCTTGTGTTTCAGGAGCATTATGCCGTGGATCAAGAGGTACGGCACTAACCCCATCTCTGGAGAGGTGAGCAAACAACACGCGTCATGTGGCCAAACATGCTTCCTAATGGTTTAAATAATAATGCCCAAACAGTGTTGATGATAAATGTAGCCGATAGAAGCAATAAACCTCTCAGTGCGTGCGTGCTCTATTGACCCGGAGATCTGCTTGCGAAGCCGTGCCAGCAGTGCCTACGTGTACCAGGATGCATTGCACGCGAGCTTCTGGCGCTCGGAGGGTCACCACTGGTCATATCGCCTTGAACCGCTAATGCAGCCGCAGCTTCTTTCAGCTGCGTTTCTTCGGCCGTGAACTCTGGCTCTAACAAAGAAGGCTGAATATCTGAGTCGGTCAAAACGGCTGTTTTTGCTGTTGAAAAACGTAGCACAACAAAGAAGTGTTGTTTAGAAAGTTCTGTGTACCCCCTGACTAGAAATCTAATATCCTCAAATGACGAAGCTGGATGCAGGAAGTACAACAGATTTTGCAGCTGCTGACTCAGCTTTCTGGCTCAATATAGGACTCACAGAGGAATTTATTGCTTCCATCGACTACATTTACTATCAACACTGATTGAACGTCCACATAAAGAGTGGTTCTCTTTTAACTGTTTAAGTCATTTATCAAGCAACACGTTTAAACATATACTGGTTCCAGCTTCTCAAATGTGACGATTTGCTCCTTTCTGGATTTTTACAACAATTAAGAGATTAATTGAAAATATTTGATATTGATAATATTATTGCTATTAGAGGCCACACTCTTTACTATTTACCACAAGTGGTTGTTATCATGTGTTCATTATTGAATAGCTGAATATAAAATATTGTTGTTTTTTAGGAAAAGAGGAACCTTTTTTTTTTTTCCATTCCATTTTTGTAAATATTTTTTTGATGACATTATTTTTATGACTGGACACTAAACTTTTCTTCCTTCTCACAGAAACTGGAAGCAAAGTCCCTCATCAAACTTAACTTTGCCAAGAACAACGATGGTAAATAAATAAAGATACATGTGTTCAATTCACTCTTAACCTTAAATGTAGAAACTAGTGAGTAGTGTGTGTGTGTGTGTGTGTGTGTGTGTGTGTGTGTGTGTGTGTGTGTGTGTGTGTGTGTGTGTGTGTGTGTGTGTGTGTGTGTGTGTGTGTGTGTGTGTGTGTGTGTGTTAAAGAGGGTAATGTTTTGAGGGGATAAGAGCAAATTAAAGCAAGTGGATGAGGATGATGATGATGATGATGATGATGATGTGGGAGAGGTGATATAACTTAACATGAAGTATTTCTTGACTTCTGTATGAGACGTTTTCAGACTGTTTGTTTGTCGGCTGCTCCGCTTGCTCCTCACTGTCTCTTTTCATTTTCTTCCAGGAAAGTATCACTGCCCCGTTCTGTACAACATCTTCACAAATAACTCTCACTTCGTGGCCAATAAGGTCACCGGCAACGTGTTTTCTTATGAGGTTTGTGAGCTCGCACACTCTCCCTGCATTGATCCGCGCACTCACTCACTCACTCACTCACTCACTCACTCACTCACTCACTCACTCACAGATGTAATTGATTTGATTTCAGTGTGATACAGTGGCGATGCTCAGCCCACATGGTCTGCCTTACATCGCACCCAATTAGTTTAGTACAAAACAGTGTTTCTCCAAAAAAACTGAGGATGACACTCATGCGATCGCTTGCGTGTGTCTGTGAGTGAGTGAGTGTGCACCCTTATTTCTGTCCACGGCTAATCTCGCCCTCTGTTGCAGCAAACTGCATATTCTTTTGGGCGTCCAGTTATGGCGCCGTGCTCAAGGACCTCTCGTGGTTGCAGTGGTTCACCCTTTATCAAAAACACCTTTTTTATTGCCTGCTAACTCCTCACTCACTACTGTTACACTCCTCACCCAGGAGTTTGAATGAAGTGTGTTTTGCGATGCCGTAAAGCCCATTAGTGTCTAGACGGGGAGTCAGCAAATTGTGTGTTTGTATTCATTCAATCACACGATAAACAATTCTTAAATGTTTCCGTTTCCACTCAGGCTGTTGAGCAACTCAACATCAAGACCAAGAGTTTTAAAGACCTGCTGACCGACGAACCCTTCACCAGGAAGGACATTATCGTTCTTCAGGTGGGTTGTTGTTTTGTTTTGTTGAAAGCACATTATTTATGGAAAATTAACCTTTTAATAATATTTTGGGGGGTTGTCTTTGCAGGACCCCACAAACTTGGATAAATTCAATGTTTCCAACTTCTTCCACGTGAAAAACAACCTGAAGGTGTTGGATCCAGGTGGGTTATTTGTTAATCAACTATTAGTAATAAAGGGAATTCTGCATTTCTGTTAAATTCTAATCCATCAGAGTTAAACTTCTTCACGGAATATGAAAGTGCCTTGATTAAACCGCTTTCCTTCCTCTTGCTCTGGTTTCCCCGGCACGGTTCAGATGAGGAAAAGGCCAAGCTGCACCCGGCGTACCACCTGAAGACCACCAACCTGGAGACCAGGGAGACCTTAGCTGAACTGTACAAGGACTACAAGGGGGACCAGCTCCTGGCTTCCACTATGACGGAGAAGGCAGCCAAGAAGACGGACAAACTGAACGCTGTGAGTAAAAACACCACGGTGCTGAAGTTATGTAAAACATAAAGTCCTGCAAGAGAAGGAGAGGAATATGAAATGTCTCACTATTCCCAGCTCATGTTTTATTCCCTCACATTAGAGACCTGAAAGTCTTTGATGTCTAAACATCCCTCCTGGTAATGGAAGTTGTTAAAATTTTGTTGAACAAAACCTTACAAGTTAATAAGAGTTCATCAATCAGAAGCTGCTGGTTCAAATCTGTCATACTTGGCAGTTTGTTGACTTGGATACTTAACATTTAAATGAATGTCTAATTAATACGTATCTGGCAGGAAATAGGAGCTTCCTGGTAACAAAGTCTGAACTCTCATCAGTTTCATTGTAGCTTTCAGCTCATGTTTACTTAAAAACCACAAGTTCCTCTTAGGTGGAGGACCAAGTTCAGTCTCTGATAAAGGACGCTCACCTCAAACCTCATGGAAATAGGCATCTAATAAGGGAGGTTTTTTGTTTTTACCAAATTATGAAAATCATTATTTTTGACAAAACAATACCAACTTGAGGTGGAGTTCATGGATTTCCCCGGAGCGTTCAGTCTTTTGTTCATCAAGGAGACGTTAAAGTGCTATTTTAGCAGCAGGTAGGATTTAGACTATTGCTTTTTTTTCAGGCACTTCTTGTCCATTTAACAGTTTAGATTTGTTTAATTGAAAGATGCTCAATTTACAGTGCAATTACAATATGTGGGATGCATAAACTTTTCCATCTGTGTATGAAAAAATAGTTTTAAAAAGAAGAGAAGTACTCAAAAGTGTATCGATAAAAGCAACTGTACTTGTAGAAAACAGGTCAAAACTTAATAATAATACATCAACTTAAATATACATACAAGTAAAATAGTGATATTAGCATATGTAACATAATATTGAGGAAAAGCTTAGTGTATAATAAGGAAACTATATATACATAGAAGACAAGACAAGTTTATTTTCATAGCAATACGGCGATTTCAAAGAGTTTTACATTAAATGTCAAAAGACAAAGAATAGAATAATACAGGGATAAAATACAAGAATAAAAGTTCCAAGAAATTAATAATTATTTGATTAAAATAAGGCGGCAGCAAACCGAGAAGTCAGCTTTGATCCAAGGTCTGAGTTCCAGAGGACCTGCTGTTTTCTGGGAGTTTGTTCCAGATATATGGAGCATAAAACCTAGTTTAGTTTTGACTCTGGAGACAGAAAGCAGACCTGAACCGGACCACCTGAGAGATCTGGATGTTCATAATGTAGCAGACGATTATAAACTAGAGATGCACCGATATCGGTCTGATACTGACTCAAACAGCTGGTTCTTCTTCTTAGCTGGAAACTTTTTTGATTCAACAAAGTTCAGACGAGCTTAAACGCACTTGTACTGTGTTCCAATGTCCATACTACCATAATATTTAGTATGTTTCAATACATAGCATTTCAAATGCGGTGTGACAAAAATACCAGGATGTTCTACTACATCTTGCAGTGTGCGAGCCAGCGTGCTTTTTAGGCTAAACTTACCCACAATCCTTTAGTGCAGCAAAAAAAAAGTTTACATACACTTGTAAGGAACATAATGTCATGGCTCTCTTGAGTTTCCAGTTATTTCTACAACTCTGATTTTTCTCTGATAGAGTGATTGGAACAGATACTTCTTTGTCACAAAAAACATTCATGAAGTTTGGTTCTTTCATGACTTTATTATGGGTTAACAGAAAAAGTGACAAAATCTGCTGGGTCAAAAATATACATACAGCAACATGAATTAGCAATTTTGGTGACTTACAAAGTTGTGTCAATGAAATGAGCTTCATAGCATGGCCTCTTAACTTCTTGTGAGTGATTATGAGTGACTACAGCTGGTGACTTCTCTGAGGCCATTTAAATAGGGCTCATTGGATACAAACGCCCACAAACGCTACAATGGGAAAGTCAAAGGAGCTCAGCATGGATCTGAAAAAGCGAATCATTGACTTGAACAAGTCAGGAAAGTCACTTGGAGCCATTTCAAAGCAGCTGCAGGTCCCAAGAGCAACAGTGCAAACAATTGTTTGTAAGTATAAAGTGCATGTCACTGTTTTGTCACTGCCACGATCAGGAAGAAAACGCAAGCTATCACCTGCTGCTGAGAGAAAATTGGTCAGGAGGGTGAAGAGTCAACCGAGAACCACCAAAAAGCAGATCTGCCAAGAATTAGAAGCTGCTGGAACACAGGTGTCAGTGTCCACAGTCGAGCGTGTTTTGCATCTCCATGGACTGAGAGGCTGCCATGCCAGAAGGAAGCCCTTGCTCCAAAAGCGGCACCTTAAGGCTCGACTGAAGTTTGCTGCTGATCACATGGACAAAGATAAGACCTTCTGGAGGAAAGTTCTGTGGTCAGACGAAACAAAAATCGAGCTGTTTGGCCACAATGCCCAGCAATATGTTTGGAGGAGAAAAGGTGAGGCCTTTAACCCCAAGAACACCATGCCTACCGTCAAGCACGGTGGTGGTAGTATTATGCTGTGGGGCTGTTTTGCTGCCAATGGAACTGGTGCTTTACAGAGAGTAAATGGGATAATGAAGAAGGAGGATTACCTTCAAATTCTTCAAGATAACCTAAAATCATCAGCCCGAAGGTTGGGTCTTGGGCGCAGTTGGGTGTTCCAACAGGACAATGACCCCAAACACACATCAAAAGTGGTAATGGAATGGCTAAATCAGGCTAGAATTAGGGTTTTAGAATGGCCTTCCCAAAGTCCTGACTTAAATCCCATTGAGAACATGTGGACAATGCTGAAGAAACAAGTCCATGTCAGAAAGCCATCAAATTTAACTGAACTGCACCAATTCTGTCAAGAGGAGTGGTCAAAGATTCAACGAGAAGCTTGCCAGAAGCTTGTGGATGGCTACCAAAAGCGCCTAATTGAAGTGAAAATGGCCAAGGTGACATGTAACCAAATATTAGCACTGCTGTATGTATATTTTTGACCCAGCAGATTTGATCACTTTTTTTGTTAACCCATAATAAAGTCATGAAAGAACCAAACTTCATGAATGTTTTTTGTGACAAAGAAGTATCTGTTCCAATCACTCTATCAGAGAAAAATCAGAGTTGTAGAAATAACGGGGAAACTCAAGAGAGCCATGACATTATGTTCTTTACAAGTGTATGTAAACTTTTGACCACAACTGTATGAGCAAGAGGGTCAATGTTATGAGGAAGTAGTATAAACCAATTGAATGCATCCTGCATGCAACTGTACATACTTCGCAAGAGCACCTGCAGTATTTTTTTAAAAGTAAAAAAAAAAAAAATAAGTATATGTTTGTATTGCAGCTTTTGACTTTTTATTTTTTCTAAAGGAATGATTAAATTCTTCAGTTGTGCTGCTGCAGCATTTCAAGAGGGCGTTCATTTGGCGAAGACGCGTCATCTTCCCTTTGTACACAGGAGGGAGCCAAACACTCAGTAATACATCGTAATACATCGACAGTATGACAAACAACTGCATCCAGAAACAGAACAAAGAACCCTCACTGTGCCGAGAGGAAGATGAATAATGTTCCACATCTTACTCTACAGGAAGTGAACACTTTTAGTAAAAGACTCGGGCAGTAAGAACATGTCGAGGTCTGAAAACGTCAGATAAATAAATAAAAACAAAGACTTCTTTTGAGTATGTAGCAGGTTTATACTCTTTATTTTTAAAATATCTTCTGGATACTAACTGTAATCTTCTTACATGTCTGCTCTCCCAGGGTTATTAATCAGGTTTAACTGCAGGGAAACAAACAGATGTGCAACAATAAAAAAAGGGTCAACCGCGGCCATGCGACCACCGTGTCCTTAAATAACCGGAGAGGATGACGTGCGATTCATACTAAACGGCATCAGCGACTCTTATCGGCTCTCCTTTGATGCTGCGCCCCGTCTGGGTTTTTTTTTCTTTGTGTTTTTTTTTTTTTATACGCCAGAGCTTTTCCTCGGTTGCTCTTCGTCTGGAGTTCACAGTCGAGGTGATGCTCTGGCAGCATCCGAGGGAACAGGGAATATAGGTCAGACGGAGCACACAAGGTAACCGTCTGGGCTTTCATGCGCCTTCACAAGAACTAGAGCAGAAGAATGCTAAACCGGGACCGTAGAGTAGACGCGCAAGCTTTTAAAATCCATTTTCACGTCTCCGCTTTCATTTTCCTCAAGTAACTCCTCCAATCTCACCGCATTGTTTTGTTGTATTTTTAGTTGCTTTATATTACTGTTCAGCTATTCTACTATAATTTAAACCCAAAGAACCTTTTTTTTTTTTTGTCAGGTACCGCCAGAAAAAAAACAACCAGTGTGGCACTTTGGAGTTTCTCGTCCAAATCTATGCGCCACTGAAAACAATGGTTAAATTGATGCACCACTTAGCGTAAATGTGGGGACCGGCCGTGTATGTGGCTGCCCTGTTGAAGTGCCTTTGAGCAGAGGACCTGATCTTCAGAGATAAATATACAAATAAGGGCTGCAAGTAGTGTTTATTTTCATAATTCATTCATCTATTTATGTATCTATTAATCCGTAAAATTTCCATTAAATGCTAAGAATAGATGTTTGACAAAAATCCAAAGTCCACTTACTAGCTTTGACCAGAGCTTTCAGGCACATCTCATCCCTCATAAGTCTTTTCAACAGTGACCCAAGTTCAATACGTTGGTCACATGATGGGAACCGATCAAACTCCTCCTACTGAAGACCATGAGATGCTTTTGAAAGGGCTTCAAAGACACACACACACACACACACACACACACACACACACACACACACACACACACACACACACCGGACATGACGTCACCGTGACGCAATAACAAGCTAGCTACCACAGTGTGTGACTGCTTATCATGACGGAGGAGATGACCGACGAGAGTGAGATCCTCTACCTGCATCCGGAAAAAAGTTAGCTCACCAGTTTTGGGGATTTCTTGAAAAAAACTGCAAGAAATGCAGATTGTTCTTGTTCATTAAACAAAGTTAATGCTGAAGTTGACAGATTTTTTTGGGGATTTTTTTTATTTGATATAGTTATCGGGAATTCTTTTGGCCACGATAATCATGTATTTAAAATCTGATAGGGTGACTGCTCTAATCTGACTTCTACTGATGATGAGATTTCTGCCGTTCAGAACAGATTACATTTGAGAAAAAGAAAAACTAACATCTATACATTCGATGGCTGTTGAAGACAGTCCTGACATCATGAAAGTATATGTTAACAGAAGTAATGTTTTAAAAGTAGTAAATGTGACCTTAAAGCTGCTATTTCTTTATTTCTGCCTCTTTTTCCTCAGGCCCACTACTCTACAGGCAGAGTTTCCGCCTCCTTCACATCCACGGCCATGACTCCTGCAACAACACAAGAAGCAGGCAAGTGAACATCTCGCCCTCCATCAAAATACAAACATCCACATTCCCAGCAGACGGACACATTCACCTCTTCTTTCTTTAGCTGCTTTAATCGTTATCGGTTCGGGGGGGGGGGGTAGACCGGCTACACTCACGCCTGCTCTGTAGCAGCAAAGTGCAGCTTCATGATCACACACTCAGCCGAATGTAGCCTCAAACTGGGAGCTGCTCAGTTCCACTGGTTTGTCTTCTCCTGTCAGCCTCTGAGATCTGCTCTTATGAGATCTGCTCTTATGAGATCTGCTCTTATGCAACTGTGTAGTAGGTTCAGTAAAGTTCAGAAGAGGAGAGCCATGTTTGGATTTAGTGACCCAGTTCAGGTTCCAGAAACAGGGTGACATGTCTAAGAATACAGAGCCATGTTGTCTTTATATTGTGTATTTTTTTTAACATTAAAATATTTAATAGTGTGTGTGTGTGTGTGTGTGTGTGTGTGTGTGTGTGTGTGTGTATATGTATGTATGTATGTATGTATATTACTATGCAATGTGGGTTGTAGTGTTGGATGCAGGAAAGGATTTATATTATTTGAATTGCTTGTTTCTTTCTCTAACATGCGGTCATGTTTTGTAAGTAACACTGTCTTGTATGAAGGCTGAACAGTAAATACAAACAAAGCTAAGATGCTTAATAGGAGAATAAAACTTGCAGAAATCGAATTAACAACCTGCTCCGTTGAGGGTTTTAAAGGTCAGAGATCTTCCCGCTGAGACTCATAAACAATCAATAAAGTCTTCCGGTTGTTCTTCAAGATGACATCCCCTCGCTCTCTCTCATAATCCCTAATGTTTTCATCTTTCGATGTATTAAAAAGGCTGAATTTGGTTTGTTTTTGTCATGTCATAGATGCCATCGCGGACGACACGGTGCGTTACCGCTATGTGAAGAAGAAGGGCTACGTCCGTCTGCACACAAACAAGGGAGACCTGAACCTGGAGCTGCACTGTGATAAGGTAATAACAAGCATATTCACACACACACACACACGCATCCCCAAAGATGGATTATAAAGTAGACACTTATTCCCAAATTGCTCCTGCAGGCTGTTCCTGCGTGTATGAATGCCTGATGGGCAGGTGGCACCTTGCATGGGAGCTCCTGCCATCAGTGTGTGAATGGGTGTGAATGATGACATGTAGTGTTAAAGAGCTTTGAGTGGTCTGAAGCCCAGAAAAGCGCTATAAAAGTACAGTTCATTTACCATTTGTTGTTGGTGGGTTTCTTCAAATTAAGGTGCGTGTTTTCACGACCTAAAGATAGAACAATAGGCTGTGAACGGCGGTACTTTAACATGTCAAAATAGCAAATGTAAAATCAAAGTTAAATCACATGCTGCTGTGTGGTTGTGGGTTGTCTTGTGCCGTTAAGCGACCAAGCGATCAGGTCTATTTATAGTGTTGGAAGGATGTTGAAAAAAAGTAGCATTTCTTCAAGCCTTTAGAAGCTGATATGAATTGTATTGACACATATGTAGGTAGATGTTTGAGAATCGCAAAGCTGACCAGTAAAATATACAGTTGTATAAATGACGCCTGGTGTTTTTGACAGTGAGGCTCTGATTCAGACTTGATGCTGATTTCATTTAAAGGTGTACGTTTCTAAAATAATGTTGTTGAGACGTAGGTTTTGGCCCGAGCAGGCGCTTAATTCGTATTTAGGGCGACACATTCAAAACAGTGAAATCAGCCTCTTGCAGAGTCTCCCCTCAGGTTGCCAAGTTTACATCTTGGCAAAAATGTGTGCCTCCTTTTTTTTTTTCCTTTTAAAGTCCAGGTGTGAGTTCCAGGAATGCATTTCTGCCCCGGTAACCAGGCGCTTCTTCATGCAACTTGGGTTTTCATTGGCTTCTGCGCTGTCGAATCAGGATAATGAGGGGGAAAGTTGCAGCAGTTAGACAACCTGCCCTCTGTGCCCCTCATCCTCCCCTTCCTCCTCCTCCTCCTCCTCCCCAGTGGTTTCCTCACAAGATTGCAGCTCTATTCGTGGCCTGCTGTTTATGAATTAATGAGTGCCGCTTCACTGTCACATACACTCTCAGTCACACGTATCAAGAGCCCATCGTCCCGTAGAGTGCCCGCTCGCTCGTTTCAGTTTTGGGTGTTTTTCGGTCGTCTGTGTCCTCGTTCCTAACTTTTGTGAAGTGTGGGGGGGGGGGGGGGGTCGGCTGACGCGGCGTGTAGTGTACCTTACTCACGGTAGATGGTCTTCACCTGCCTGAGTGGGCTAGAATAGAATGACTGTCTAAATTTACATTTTTAGTCCACTAAAACCATTTCATTTTTTTTAAATTTACATACGATTTAAATATTTACATTGACCAAAAGAGCTACCTAAATAATATGAAAACAAATTGCCACTGTTACAAAATATATATTTGTTATAACACAGGATAGTTATTACCTTGCACAGCATTCTTTAGATGGTCTGATGTTAAATTTGGGTGAAAAAGGAACTACACAGTCTATTAGGAAGTTCGTTAAATGCACACAATCCTGGCAGAAACGTACATTTTGAATATCATTTTTGAGTTGATTGCCTGGGAAATACAGGAGCCAAGTTTTGCCCCAGCAAACATCCCTGATTGCTGACAATTTTAGGCCACCTGGGCATGTTTTCTGAATACGATTGCCTTTTAAACATTCTCACTCATACACACAGAAACCGAAAAAGCATGCAGACGCGCTACATTAACCACCACTACAGGGCTGCAGCAGATAGAGGTCTCTGACGTCAAAGATTCTGCTCAAAAATCAAAAAGGATTCGGAGGAAAGTAGCAGACGAAGCTTGTATATTTTGACATGCGTTTTATTCATACATGTGCGCGTGATGTGCCGTTAGATCACTGTTTTTACGGGTTCTTTTCCAGTGCAAAGAAATCTATTTCAATGTCTCAAACTGTTTAAAGTCGATCCATTTCTTTTGTCTAGTGGTTTAAAACAATAAGCCTCTTTGTACCAGAGTGCTTTGAAGATCTGAGATTCATAACAGAAAGAAGAGGCAGAGGCAGAACCCCAACAGCAAAATTGAGACGTGGCGCAAAATAAGACCAGTAGAGCTCGAACGAAGCCGTCACACGGCACCGAAAGGCCAGGGACTAAAAATAGGCTTTTTACGAAGGCATCTGGTGATTCTAGGAAACCATCAGCCATTGTTGCCGGGAGGGAAAAAGTTAGTTTCTCACGCACACACACACACACACACACACACACACACACACACACACACACACACACACACACACACACACACACACAGAAGTGTTCCTCGTTCCTCGTGGCTATTGACGCTAATAACAGCAGACCTGACTGGCGTCAATGTAGAAGCCACGCCTCCCACTTTGGGGACAAATACCGGCTGGTTTCACACAGTGCCAGTCAGTCAAAATTAGCTTTTGTCAGTGGGTGTTGCTGTAATGATTTACAAGATGCTTAAACTTTTTATTTTATGACCCAGGATGTACGTACCTTCAGCTAGAATAGGGGGGGGGGGAGAGATTACACGTGTTTTTTTATTACACCAACAAAACAGCCTGCTAAACCTGGCTTCTAGCTATATAGATACGTGAGACTGCCTCAGGCAGCAGCTGAACTCTACTTGTGTGTGTGTGTGTGTGTGTGTGTGTGTGTGTGTGTGTGTGTGTGTGTGTGTGTGTGTGTGTGTGTGTGTGTGTGTGTGTGTGTGTGTGTGTGTGTGTGTGTGTGTGTGTGCGCGCGCGCGCGCAACGGGTCACGCAGAGTTAAAAACGTGTCACTCCTGTTTATGTGAAGGCAAAGCTGTCGGCTCTCCCTGGAAGTTGAAATACAACTTGCCTGTGTAGTTGTCCAATGTTTTCTGAGAGTCACATCTTTTTTTAGGCAGCTCTGTATGTAAGATGATATGATGATGAGTCATCTTTAGTTGATCAATATATTTCCTGATATGCTTGCGGTGTTTATTATGCAGTAGTTTCCTGTTTATTTGTTGTTCAAGTTGTTAACTATAAGCTAAATGAGAAAGACAGTATTTGGAGATTTAATGAGGTATGATGATTTTTAAAGGTGCTGTATTATTATTATAATTATTATTATAATTATTTAAAGGTGACATCATGAAGAACAGTTCTTGTGTTCATACATTTGGGTGTCTGGAGCAACCAACCTACAAATTGTGAAATAGAATCACCCAGACGGTTTCTTTGTGGGCTTCCTGGATCAGAAAACATGTGATTCAACAAGCCAATCAGATGTGGCAACTTTTTAGATTTTTTTTTTTATTTTTATTTTTTTAAGTGTGAATGCAATCACCAGAAGCAAAAAGCTACCCAGAAACAAACTACTGTTCAGGTGGACGAGACGGTGTGATGACATTTAGTAATTTAGCTACAAGCCAATCAGAGCAGACTGGGCTCTTTTGGGAGCCTGTCTTAAAGAGACAGGCGCTAAAACGGAGCGTTTCAGACAGAGGGTGAATACAGCTATATTCAGACAGACAGTATGAAAAAAATAATGGGTTTTTTTTTAACATTAAAGCATGGAAACATGTTCTAGTAGAAACTAGAAATACAAGTATGTACCATGAGTGAGCACGATATGTCCCCTTTAAAGCAGTCGGATAAACCAACCATGTTAAATATATCAATACACCTCTACTTCTCTGCGTCCTGTTGGCTTGTTATGACCGTATTTTATGCATCACTGGAGATAAAATGTGTTAAAACTGCGATAGAAATGTATTTGCTTCGTTGAATAAGCACTGAACAAGGAGGGCTTGTGTGTTGCTGGGTTTTATCAAAGACTGTATTCAATGCTACTTAACTAACTTTATACCTCAGCACTGACTTCAGTAAGCGTATAGAGCAGCAGATATTATTATTTTATTGTTTTCTTTTTATTGTCGGTGCTTTTTCATAAACAATGTCTGCATGCTTTTTTTCCTCCAGGTTCCCAAAGCTGGAGAGAACTTTGTCCGTCTGTGTAAAAAAGGCTACTATGATGGGACGGTCTTCCACAGGTCCATCAGGAATTTCATGGTAAGGACTTTGACCAGATAAATAAAACACAATAAATAAAAAGCTTTTATCCCGACTAAAGCCACCCGTTTACCTAAAATCTCGTTGGCACATTCTCAATATGCACAATTTGACCAAAACAAAGTGCAGTCTTTGGCTGATTGTTGGTTTGGACAGAATAGAATAGAACGTTTTAAACACCTGTTTAGATGTTATAACAGGTCCTCTGCAGATAGATGAGATTTAATATTAATAATTGGTTAGACAACAACGCTCACTGTTTCACTGTCTATTTTTTAAAATAATATTATATGTTAGTGTTTGCTGCTTCAGAGAGGAGACAAATGCATCTTTTTCTTCAGACTGAATCTTATTAACCCAGACTGAGAATTTGAAATAGGAGTCTCTGATCAGCCGCTCGTCTTTGTTTTTCCAGAGCAGCCTCTTCCATAATTAAAGTGGCTCTGAGTGGACATCTGGTCTCAAGGGGACCCTTGCCTTTTTGTTTTTATATATATATATATATATATTGTGTCCCTTGGTTTTCAAGACACAGTGGCAAGCTGTGAATTGTTTATCCATAATTACTCTGCCACTTACGCCTTCGACTTATCCTCCAAAGCTGAGAAGGACAGGAGAAGAAGGCCTTGGAGAGAATAATTTCTAAACAAAAACACTTTTCATAGCAGTTTGTTAATGGGAGCCGTATCCCTCACCTTGTACAGAAAGTACAGAACATCCTCAGATAATACTTTTTAAAAACATTTGACAGTTAAAAAAATAAATAAAAAAGGCTCATCAAAGTTTCTGTGCCTCAGGCTCAAACACGGAGAAGAATTGTTCAACGCCGATATGATGCAACCGTTTCACATGGCTGCCTAGGTACCACATTATTGTGCAATCTAGCAGTTTTCTTTTAAACTTGCTGTCTCCATTCAGTCGGGGAACATGAAGGAATTCATCAGCTTTGAGTCGTTTGCTGAAACAAACAAAAAATAATCAGCAAAAGCACATTTTTGCCGTTGATGTAGTTTGACATGGAAGTGAAAGAACTAGACCGCCATTCATTTAGTTCTTTACCTTTTTTTTTTTTTTTAAAGTATGTGAAACTAAACCTGTATACACAGACGTAGAAGTGCTGAGACCTTATGATTTAGAGAGTTTTTGTAATACCAAAAAATATCAAAACTCATGTTTATATGTTTATGTGCATGTGACCTTAAGGTGTAATAAACATTTTGAATGAATAATTTTTAGATGTTTTGAAACGTTGGTTACATTCCATGTTTACATCATTTTACAGTCTTCTTTGTGATTTAGGAATTATTACAGACTCGGGTTTACTTAAATATAATGTAACAAGCTACATTATTCTTCAACGAATAATTCAAACTAGCTGTTGTGGCTGTTTGTGCTACGAGGATGGAAATTAAGACTTAAAGCAACAACAAGGCGTCGGTATTACATTTCAGACTTTCATAACCAGTTAAAAACTCCTTGAAGTGACTTAAACTAGTCACCACTGCAGAGTTTATTATTTACATGTATTTTGTAGTTGTTGTTGTTCATTTGTTGTTGTTGCCACTCTGCCAGTTGTCACTGTGTCGTCTGTAGCTGTGTTGCAGCATGTGGTCGGCCAAACAATTTCAAACCATAAAATGAAAGAAAACCTCTGCTCAGCAGCAGCAGTGGTCAAAACCCCCTTTTTTCCAAAGAAATGGACAGAGCAGCACTCCACCATATAAACAATAATAGGAAAAGTTGAGCCATAACAGTGAACAATAGAGGCCTGTTGTCAGTGGCTACCAGTGCTTCCAAGTTGTTGATATGTGACGTCAGTAAATTCTGTAAGGTTTATATGAGTCTCACATGTGGACTTGAAACATTTTCCTATTATAAGTAATGGGAGCAACTCTTTTTTTTATTTTTATTTTTTATAAATGTGCAGCAGCCTACGTCAACCAAACCTAACAGGGTCTTTTTGTTTCCAGATTCAAGGAGGGGACCCCACTGGCACCGGCACAGGTAAAACTAACACTGCACTTAAAGCACATTTTGAATTGCATAACACTGTCTCTGTTGAATTATTAATAATTCCTTTTTGGAAGCTTTGCGTAAATGCCGCTTGCAACCCAAGATGCAAGTCAGAGAGTGTTGCTAAATATAGTCTGTGAAGGCACATGGGAACACACACACACACACACACACACACACACACACACACACACACACACACACACACACACACAGATGATGTCGATGGAAGAAGGCAGAGTGTGTGGTACAGAATAGGGGTGTGGTGAACGACCAATCGACCAGCATTCGGTGTAGTTTTCCTGTTTTTAAGAGGCAGCTCACTGTAATTGGCTGCGAGGGCCTCATGCGGTTAATTTCCTGCCTCCGTGTCCGAGCTGCTCTGAGAGTTCACAGCACAAAGCGAGCCTTGTGTTCTGTGGGCGTCTCTGAACGCTGCGCAAAATGCGTCCACCGTGACGGATTTATGAAGGTGCAGAATTTCAGGCCTGTGGGTAAAAATTCTCCTCCTCACCTGGACTGAACAACATGTGGACACAACTCATGAACAGGCCTTTAACTGGCTTTTAACAGTCCTCTAACACGCTGTAGGTGTGTAGTTACTCACATGATATTTTGTGTATTAATAAGAACAATGGGACTCACCAATGTTTTCCTATTTGGGAATAGTATTTTGGGTAAAAACGGAACCAAAAACACTCCAGAGCACATTTAACGTCTTTACACACCGGGGGCATTTTTCCACATTAATATATTTTTTGTTTTTGTCATGAGTACAAAACACAAACGTTATGTGGTGAAAAAGCAACGTACGTTTTTTTTTTTTTTGTAATAAGGTTGAGTTTTTGCTCTGCGAATAAAGGCATCAATCAATCAATCACGTTGTGATTCAAAATGTAGACTATAGTTTACATGGAGGATCTGTAGCCTGAACCAAGAGGACAAACTTTATTACTCCTTTCAACCTTGATGATCCACTCATTCCAATCTTACCTTTCACAATAAAAGCCCTAGACATATACACTACGTAACATCAACAACATCATTTATTACAACATCATTTATTTGTATTATCTTACCTATACACTACAGGTGTGTCGTATGATGGGCAGTGTGAAATGTATTTGTTGGCTGGTGGCAGTCTGTGCATGTAATGTATGGATGCAATATGTTATTTTGTATTCTTTTTAATAGCAGACACTGTATGTATGTTTCCAAGACAAATTTCCTTCGGGACAATAAAAGTCTATCTTATCTTATGTCATTTATAATATTTAATAATAATATATTTTACAAAGCATTATGGTCTTCTAAAAATAAATAAACCGTACACACATCTTTTGTGTTATTTTACTTTTAAGCAGCGTAAAATCAGTTCCTCCTAAGAGGATTGAATTGATTTTCACAGACAAGAGAGAAGTTTTTTTTTTTTAAAACACAACTTTTAAAGTTTCCCTGTTTCTTAACAAGGATGTTTTTGTTCACGCATTAAAGGTGACATGTGGAGGTTTTCTTGTAAACCAACTCTTCACTTCCTGCAGAAATACCTCCACTTCCAGAACTATTGACATTTTTTTTACGTTTGGAGTCTGGCGCTCCACCTCCTTTTCACTTTCATTTGGGCATTCTTGACTTAATTATTTCAACTTTTTCTTTTCAATGTATGCATGTGCACACGGCCCTGCAGTCTCATGCCCTTTTATGGGGATTGGCAGGGTGATTATCTACTAATAGGATCAACTGACACGCGCTTCATCGTTATCAAAACACAGATCCGAACGAGTCGGCGGTTGAAGAACACGTCGTGAGTCTGACGACGACTTTTCTCATGAACAAATTCAAGAAATAGATATTTGTGAAATATAGCAGCTGCCGTGACGCTTTGGACTGTTGTCACTCATTTTGTTGTTTTCATTCTGTATGTTTTGAAATATCATTTTCTTCACTTGAGCAGACCAAAGCAGGGGTGACAAATTTCATCTTTCCTTTGATATTCTGCTCTTTGAAGAGGTAATTTGTCTGCTCACATATAGTGATGAATACAAGATGCAGGAACACTGGAGAAAAATAAAAAAAGAGAGAGCATTTTTCTTCGCAGACAATTTGAGTGGTTTTTTTAGCAGGGAATAAGAGACGGCAAAATAAGACATTGAATCATGATGCGATGCCCTCTTGACGCTTGAATTGGATTTATGTGTCAAGAAAATCCTTGGAAAATCGCCTGCACAGAGTTGAGTGAATCCCTCTCTCACATCCGGCAGACTGCTCACTGTAGCGTTGGCGCTCTCCTCTAAGTTCAGCGGAGCCTCATTTAATCCAAAACCCTCCAGAACCGGATGCTTCAGAGAGAAGCGACATGTTTTAAACATGGCCTTGTAAATGACATCCCAGAGACGCATTCAAAATATGAAACGAGAAGCTCACGTGAAATGCCCAAATAATGCATTGATTAGCGGAGATGCTTTGCAGATGTCAGTCAGTGGAGGATGTTTTAATATTCTTTCCTGTTAACCCTGTTCCAAGTCTGAGGTTGTACTGTTACATTTATCGGAGTGACTGCGTCTTGATTTATTGGTCAACTCTTTGGTGAGATTTAATTTCCCTTCTTCATCCTCCTCTCTCGCTCTATGCCTTCATTTATGATCCAGCCGTTCTCTAAAAATGTCAGCGAGTTGATAAATTATGCAAAAATGTCACCACGGGAAAGTTGACGACTGCACAAAGCCTCTGAAGGGTTGATTGGTTGCTAGTATGCATTCGCTCTCCAGAGTAAACACACAGCACATACTGTACTTTTATATGCGTACACACACACACACACACACACACACACTGTTCCACGCAGCGTACACCAGCTGGCAGGACGGTGAAACACACCTCGGGGCGACAAATCCTCTCTCCCCCGGTTGGGAGCCAATAAGCTCCTGCAGTGCGTATTCCTGTCCGCTCGTCATGATGATTCTTAATGATGGAGTCGCTCTGAATTAATGATTCACAGCTGAAGGCTCTCTACACGGCTCCGTGTTCAAGGGCAAACAGGTCTTGAGAAAATAGTCGGTGCCTTTTTAGTTCCGTTTCTCTATTTTGATTTCGTAGTACTGGTGGATCCAGAAAAATGTGTCGTTTTTATACAAAGTTAAGTTTAATCGCATGTTACGATATAAAGATGTAATGACGGGCATTGGAGCAGAAAATGAAAAGCTACATGAACTCAATCTTATCAGTTTTACTCTCCAAAGTGTACTTTTATTCATTTTATTTTTTTACATGCATTCAACCCCAGAAGGAGCATTTTAAATGACAGATCAACACTGTGAACTGTCAGCCAACTTCTGCTCCAAGGTGCTGACATAATGATTTTCCTTTTTAAAAGGAAATGACCTTTCTCTAAAATCACTTTCTCCAAAGGTGTTTGAATTGATTTTCATGGACAACAAGTGAGAAGTGTTTGCCCAACCAAAGTATAAAGTTTCCCTTCTTCTTAACAGGGATGTTTTTGTTCCTGCCTTAAAGGTGCCATGTGGACTTTTTTTTTTTTCTAAACAAACGCATCCTTGAGGCCATGTTGAACACATTTCGTTCCTTGCTAAACATTTGAAAAGCTGCGTTTTTGAAATGGGTATTGTATATCAGCTAGCGTATTTTGTCCCCCGTATTGTGCTTCGTTTTATTGGCGTGATATGGCCCGAGTCCACATAGCAGCTTTCTCTGGCAGAAAAGGGGAAATGTTTTTATCTAAAAAAAGCTCTGAGTGCTTTTTGTAAATATCTTGATATCACCACACCGTTGTACGATAGACTAGCATCACATTTGCCCCCTTTTGCTCTTTATTATCTATATGGGCTACTATCTATTTGTTTGACATTGTTTTGTCGGAGACGGATCACCAGCAATATTCCGTCTACACCCTGCTGATCTGCTCCTACAACTTTTCAGTCTTCCCAATGAGCTGACACGCATACTGTAGCTCAGGCTTGACAGACGCAGCCAAAACAAGCTCCTCCTCCATTTTCTACAGTGACACCACCGCCGCTTTTCTTAAAAAGTTCATAGATTTTCGTCTTGAAGCGTTGGCTGCAGCGCTTTTTTGTCTTACGCTCTCTCTTCATTGGGAACAATTGAATAACGACACCGGCCCTCAGAAAAAGACGCCATGTGGACACAAGTTCTTAATTGTTGATTGATCAGTGGAATAACGAGAAACCCTCCCTTCATTTGATAGACGGGGACGATCTTTAACTTAATGTCTGATTGTATTTATCGTCACAGTCGATATAGAGTCTTTGAATCAGAACCGTTTATTGCCAAGTGCGTTACACATACCTGAAATTTGACTTGGTGAATGGTTTTGAGTCCTGGGGCTTTGTTAATGACTCCAACTGCAGACAGGAAGAAACTGTTCTTGAGGTCTTGGCCCTGATGGACCACAGCCTCCTGCCAGTTGTAAGGGGCTCAAACAGTTCATGTCCAGGGTGAGAGGGGTCGGCTACAATCCTTCTTGCTCGCTTCAGGGTCCAGGAAGCGAACAAGTCATGGAGGGGCGGCAGATTGCAACCAATCACCTAGGGCTGGGCGGTATGACCAAAAATGTATATCACGATATCATGATGGTATATGAAAAATTCATATCACACGGGAAATTCAAACCGGTATACTGGTTGAAACGGTATACCGCCCAGCCCTACAATCACCCTCTCAGCAGAGCGACTGATGCGCTGCAGCCTGCCCTTGTCCTTGGCAGTGGCTGCAGCGTACCAGACGGTGATGGAGGAGCAGAGGATGGACTCGGTGATAGCTGTGTAGAAGTGCACCATCATTGTCTTTGGCAGGTTGAACATCCTCTGCTGAGCCTTCATTGGCACCTTGTCTTAAGTTAGTTGCAATTTTTCTTCACGATGTACGACTTTCATGCACTTCCATGTTTGCTTCATTGCTTCCCTGCAGTCAACAGGAACGTGTATTTTTTTTTTTAATCTGCACACAAAAATGGAGCGCAGCCATCAGTCATGTTATTGATTCATACCTCTGGTCTTCCTGCTCATCACATGTCTAAATGTCTTCCGTGCAAAAGCTCGTCAGTCTGAGCAAATATTTGAGCTTCGCTTATAGAAACTCATCTTGTCCTCAACTGCAAATTTGACCGAAAATTACACCACACTCGTTTTTTGATTGGAAGGAAGTTGAGTGCTTTCCAGCAAAGATGTTTCTCATATTTTAAAACAGTTGTGTCTCTGTCTCTCCTTTTGTGTCTTTCTTTTCTTCCTCCCTCACCCACTTCCTCCCTTCCCAGGAGGGGAGTCCTTCTGGGGAAAGCCTTTCAAGGATGAGTTTAAGCCCAACCTGTCTCATACCGGCCGCGGGGTTCTCAGCATGGCAAACTCTGGTCCAAACACCAACAAGTCCCAGTTGTAAGAAATGTTTTTTGTTAAAAAGCCTAAACTTTGAACCATTGTTCTGTTCTAGACAGTCAGTCAGCAGAGAATTATATTTAGGTTTTTTTTACTGTCTCTTTATTCCTTTTGATTTCTTTGCTGAGGCCCCACAGGCAATTAAGACTAGAAGAAACTCTGTCTGTATGAAAATATTGTATACTGGATGCAAAAACGTTTTTATGTATATTGCATTTACCTATTTAGTAGTCAACCTAGTCATTTCTACAAATTTCATAAGGAAAGTGTTGCAAATCAACTTAATATTTGATTTTTGATTATTTCCTTGAAACTATGTATACTATAAAACTGAAACTTTTATTTGCTTTTAAAGCTAATTTTGTCCTTTTTATACGCTTTAGTTCAGTTAAAAGTTCCTCACAGTGAGGAAATTATGAATTATGATTATGAAACAGTGTTGATTTAATACTGATGCCTCTTTATGAGCTACATGAGTAAACAAGTCCTTTAGCGAGGTGATTGTCTGTTTCTACAGAGTTATTCTAAGTACTCGTCCCTGGTGGCCCCAGGAGAACCAGACTGTCAGACCTTGGGGCAGTAAAATGAGAGGTTTTTTAAAGGTACTCTGGTGCTCAGAAACACTACCGCTTGTGTCCACAGGGACCGCCAAAATCAGCACAAAATAAAAGTTCCTCGTAGCGTCAGCATTTATGTGAAACAGTTTATTTGTTGACGTAGTTGTCCACAAAACAACTGCCTATAAATGTTAATTAATGGATTTTGTGTTAGAAGAATCTCTTTTTTTTTTTTTTTTACATATTCATTTATTGGAGCTTAAGTTTTTTTTCACTGTTTTATACTAATGTAATGTCTTTATCTCCGTTTTTTCTCTCAGCTTCATCACATTCCGGTCGTGCACCTACCTCGACAGGAAGCACACAATATTTGGAAGGTAAACTTTCCTCTTTTCTTTAAGTGTGTATGTTAATCTCTTTCCACTCCACTGTAACGTAGCGACAGTGTTTTTAGTGGCTGAGGCAGATGGTTTTGAAAGGTGACAATCTTGACAGACACTTGCTTCATGCTCAGTGCCATTTACACAAACCGTTGGGTCACCACCACATGCTCTTTTGTAGTTGTTGTTTCCTCTTCTTAGTCTTCTCCTCAGGGTTGGGGTTAACCTGTCTCACTGTCTCTCTGTCTCACCCTCTCATATTGTTCTTTAATACATATTTGGTTCTGTTGGAGCTCCAGACTGAGTAAACAGTTTTGTGACTTCCAGTCTGCCTCCAGGGCGAAAGCTGTGAAACATTTAGTGGATGCTGAATCCTGTCTGTCTGTCTGTCTGTCTGTCTGTCTGTCTGTCTGTCTGTCTGTCTGTCTGTCTCTCTCTCTCTCTCTCTCTCTCTCTCTCTCTCTCTCTCTCTCTCTCTCTCTCTCTCTCTCTCTCTCTCTGTCTGTCTGTCTGTCTGTCTGTCTGTCTGTCTGTCTGTCTGTCTGTCTGTCTGTGTGTGTCTCTCTCTCTCTCTCTCTCTCTCTCTGTCTGTCTGTCTGTCTGTCTCTCTCTGTTTGTCTGTCTGTCTGTCTCTCTCTGTTTGTCTGTCTGTCTGTCTCTCTCTGTGTCTGTCTCTCTGTCTCTCTGTTTGTCTGTCTGTCTGTCTGTCTCTCTCTGTCTGTCTGTCTGTCTATCTGTGTCTCCCTGTCTCTGTCTGTCTGTCTGTCTGTCTGTCTGTCTCTCTCTCTCTCTGTCTGTCTGTCTGTCTGTCTCTGCTGAGCATGATCTTTAATGGTTGTCTTTTCTGTTGTCTAAAAATGTCCAGACATCTTTCCACTGACAGACTCTTCACATGGTCACCACACTTAAAGATCTTCTGCGTTAACCTCCTTGTCCAGCTTCTTTCCAGACGGTGGTTTTTGCACATTTAATGAGACTGTTGGTGTCCGTCCACTTAACCTGATCTATTCATAACGTTTGTGGACTCTTTTGCAGAGGAAAGGTTTTTCTGAAATGCAAATCTTTGCCATGTTTTTGTGTCTAAGTGACTAATGGGGACGAAAACAAATGGGCTGCAATGTAATCCTTTGTGTGAAGCGTAAATGAAATGTCAGGCTGCCATCCTGATGGAGTGAGTCCATGTTGTGATCATTTAAAACCTGCAGCTGTATAGAAGTGTACAAAATCCAATATTGATTAGTGCCGAAATTACTTCAAATGATTATTTTCCTCCAAATGTTCAGTGTGACTATGTTTGACTTTGTCTTACTGGATGTCTATAAAATGATAATTACTGATTTTCATCCCATACTGTCCAGTTTAACACAAGCTGGTCATGGTAATAAGTTAAAAGTGAAATTACTGAGATCACAGTGTTGTTATATGTTGCTTCCTTTATGTGGAAACATTAATTGTTTTGGTTCTGACTGATCTGAAAACTGATGATTTGGCTATTTAAGACGTTTAAGCAAAGTGTTAAAGTGAATGTGAGAAAAAGGCTGAAGATACGAGTTCTTGAGACAAAACGTGTTGTTTGAAGCAAATTTATTGCACGATCGTTCGCATGAAAAACATTTTGGAAACTTTAAGTAGAGTTGGGAGATATGGCCAAAATCTTTTACCACAGTATATTGTGTAATTTTATGTAACGGTATACATCACGATACAGTAGCTGTTCTGAAAATGTAATTAAATAGTTTAAAATAGCAAACCATACCTCATCACATTTGATTATTTTTTCTTTAAACACTAAAGAGTTAAAACCAAAAGACTCAATTCTTCCAAAATGGAAGCTTTAAGGTTCCTGAGAACAATAATTTGAAGTGTTTGAAGACATGTTTTAAGGTGCCAAATAATTCCAGCCATCCTGACTGACTGATTATACCAAAAGAACAACAACATTTTACTTTTTCTTCAGGGTTTGCTCATCTTTCATTTCAAAAAGCTGAAAAAAAAACATTGTCCAAATACACTGCGGTTGAGTTCCTCCTCCTCTTGGCTTGGTTGGGATGCCTCCTCCTGCTCTGTATCTACAACTTTACAACCTGGATTCAAGAAACACCTGGATAATCATAATGTCAGTTGAACCGGTATTCCCAAATCTCTACCGGTGGACACATTTGATACCGTTGCACGGTGCACAACCCTAACCCTCGTTGTTTTGTCAGTGAGTGGGGGAGCTCCTCGGTTCAACGGAACATGTGGAAGCAGAGCACATGTGGTCGGAGAAGAACCCCCTGCTGGCTTTTTGGGTGTTACAGTTTGTGTGTCTTCTCACTCTACACGTGGTAACAGCCCCCCCACAGGAGCAGCTGTATAAAGACCCGGCAGTTAAAAGAGCAACTTCTCTAAAGTGCTCCTCGGCAGGGGAGTCGCTAACAGATCTGGCCTCTTGGCTCTCGCCGTTTGACAGCCTCTCCATCTTCAGCGGTTGTTCCCCCTGCTGTGTTTACACCACGAGGCCAGTGTGCCGATAACAAAGACTATAAACATTTGCTTTTTGCTGCAACTCGTGTGCACTGTTGTCTGAGGAATATAATGAGGTCTGCACAATTCCTCCCCTAGTCTGCTGAAGCATATACTTATTATATGAAAACTACAGCGTTACAGGTTGAGATGGTAGTACACGGGTTTGTGTAGTACTTGGATCTTTTGGAAAATGTTAATTCAATAAATGCACCATTTCCTCCTGTGTGATCTGGGACCTGTGTGTGGAGCTCAGGTCTCTCTTGCTCTTATATATATATATATATAAAAACACAAAACCTACTCCATGACAAGTCCTTCATACGTCTCCTTTTTTTTTTTTTTGCAGGATTGTTGGTGGATTTGAGGCCCTCACAGCCATGGAGAACGTAGAGAGTGATCCCAAATCAGACAAACCAAAGGTAGGAATTAGTCTTTGTTTGAGGTCCAGACTTTTACTCAACGTTTGAGTGTAGAAATGTCACTTCACTCGTTTTTCATGGGTCAAATTATCTCATTTTACAATCGTGAAATGTAGCTTAAACCCGTGTTCAGAGTAGATTAGAGTGCAGCTTTAGAATCAGTTTAGGTTCATCAGAGATCTCTAAACTCGCTCGTTAAAAGCAGAAGCAGCCATCGTGCCATTTTGACCGTTGCATGCGTCATCCTGTCTTTGCAAAGCAGAAGTGTTGTTGTCTTAAAAGATGTAGAAAATACAATAACTGTATTTTTCAGAAGAACTCCGAGTAAATATTTGCCAAGGTGACCTCAATGAAAGTCCACTTTCCCTAATTAAAAATGCTGCTACGGTATTTTTGTATTAATTATGGCTTCCAATGCTTTGTGCATCTCTGACCAGAAACATCTTATTAATGGACATTTCCTAAAATATCTGCCAGTGATTGGCATCTTTGCTCTCAGCACTTCTGTAATCTCCTGTAAAAAGTGTGCTTTCTGCTTTTGGGTAATAAAAAAAAAAAAAAGAAGCAATTAGACACTTCTATCCAAATTCTCTCCATGTGTGCGAGTTGGTGCGCTTCCATTGAAAGTCACAATAGCTGAACCATTCTTCCTTTTGAAATCTCCAAAGTTATCTTCGTCTTCCCATTTATTTTTAACGTATTCTCTGTCATGAGGCCCTCATACAGTCTGGATATAACACCTCTGGTAGACTCTGAGGAATGTGCTCCTAGCGCTTCTTTCAGCTCTTGATTCGTCCCTTTCTCACGGGTCATTTTTTTAACAACTTGCTCAAAAAGGTGACGCCATTGTAGATATTCATAATTGTCTTTCAGAGTTTGGAATGTCTCTTAATTGTCCCTTATCTGTTATTGAGTAAAATGTTACTCCTTTTGACTATCCAGTTTTTAAATCTAGTGTTCAATTGATTATGTTTAAAATCTCCATCGCAGACACACCATCTAATTATTTAAATTGTATCTGGTCATTTTGTGTTCCTTCCTAACAGAGTTTTGCACGCTGTTTTATAAATTCTCCCAAATCCTTAATGCTCAACACTGCCTGAACTGGAGGCTCTTTTCACCTGACACAGTAATCTTGGTTGAACAGATGCACCTAATGTGAGAGGAGTAGAAGTCATCTTTCAAATGCGGTAGAGCCACACCTCCTTTCTCTGTTGGCAGTTTATAAAGGTTTGAACCAAAAGACCTGAACACCTTTCAATAAAAGGTTTGATTAGATTTGCAGAGGACCAACAACCAGGATCCTGTTTATACTGTCAGATATTCTATTGAGTTTCCTTTTAAGGAAATGCTCTGAGAGACTTTCAGTTCCCTCTGGTTAACAGTTACAGTGTACGTGTGTAGGGCTTTTATTGTGAAAGGTAAGAGCAGAAGGAGTGTCTCTGGTCTGTGCTGCCTTTGTCAAAGTTGAAAGAAGTATTTTTATTTCTATGGGAGAAATAAAGTTTGCCGTCTTCTTTTGGACTCCGGAGCCTCAGTGCTGTTGTACACTATAGTGTACATTTTGAATCGCACCGTTCCTGACAACGTGATTGGTTGACGGATAAATCCACTTGTTCTTGGAAAAAGTTGCATTGCTTTTTCGCCGTGTAATATTCACATTCTGTGTGAAAGTAAACCCATCATATATTTGTTACAGATCATTTAAAGGGAACCAGCAAAGGGGAAATGATAGATTTATTTTGAGTTGTCTGTTTTTCAGTCGGAGATTAAGATTATAACTGCGACTGTGTTCGTGGACCCGTACGAAGAAGCTGACGCTCAGGTTAGTATCGCTCTGTCTGTTTGCATACATGTACACTACTGACTTTAAGATATAAAGATTTCTTCCACACAGAGAAGCTTTATGATTTGTATTAAATATAATGACTGTGTGTACATGCATCATTCTGCACACTGAAGGCCAAACACAGTCCAAGTACAGTAATAATAAAGCAAACGCATTTCAGCCGTGGACAAAATTAAAAAATATAAATCAAAGCAAATGGAAATAAATATCCTCCACGATAAGTCTATAAGGAAATATATCCTTATAGATTTATTGATTTTCAAACATTGCCCACAACGGTGTTATGCAACGGTGTTATATAACGGTGAGATATCCGAGTACAAATTGTATTATATAGCAATTTTTTGTCTAGCAGTTTATATCATCTTGTCACACAACCGTAGTGAACACTGTAGGAACACAGGCTGTTTTGTACGTACAGTCCTTCCAGATTTCTTTATTAGTGCAGCAGGACAATCTGGGCCTACAATTAATACCCTAAAATTAAAGCTGGAGGTCAGCACTTTACCTGTATAGGCATTTGATCGTGATAGAGCAGCGGCAACAAGACGTTTGCCTGTATTTACGTGGGTTAAAACCATTAAACGTCAAACTCTTGAACCACGTCAGATGGAAATCTACAAACGCAGGTGGGACAACCAACATCCACCTGGAGCTCGTTGTCCCACCTGCATTTTCATCCGCTCGGTCACTGCAGAGTGCGAGTGGCCCTCTGATCTGGCCTGTAGTGTTTTTTGGGGGGAGATTTATTTGATTTGTGTTGTTTTTAGATTGCAGCGGAGCGAGAAACGGAGCTGCAGAAGCTGGAGGAGGAGAAGCAGCAGACCAGCATCGCCCAGCAGAAAGCGAAGGAGGAGCAGGCGCCAAAAACCTTCAAAGCCGGTGTGGGGAAATACATCAACCCTGCCACGAAGTAAGGCCACCCACCTACACACGCATACATATACATGTGCATGCATACTGATTTACCAGACTACACTCTGCTTCTGCTGTAGTAGGCGTCGCTGTGACGTGTGTTAAAGGCAAAAGCACAAAACAGAAGAACATTAATTCCACTTTCCAGGCAGAATTTGGATGAAAAAGTGAAGCTGGCCTCCACGTAAGGAACAGGATCGTAATGAATGGATGATAAAACATGATTATATGGCGACGCAGAACGAGCAGAAACATAATGTGCAACGTTTCCAATTATGTAGGAGATTACCCATCTCTCCCAGAGGGATAATTCAGGTTTATTATCTCCACCATTTTCACTGAGTTCAGGTATATTGTGTTGTTTTTAGGTGTTATTACAACATATTTCATTTTTGTTTTGTTTTTGAAGTTTTGTATCTAACAATTGTTTTGTGTTGGCATAATATTCAAGTTTACTGTTCAAAATAATTTCAAAAATATGATGAAGAGTGTGAAACATTAAAACCTTCTCTTCGCCCCATTAAATCCCTCAAAGGGTTTTATTAATTTATTTATCTATTTATATGTAGAATCACTTCAGGAAAGAGAAAGATAAATAAAGACGTTACATCTAAGGCACTTTCCACAAACCTTGTGGCATGTGTGTGAATATTGAAATGACTGTCATTATGCAAAATGAAGGTGCATTAGCTGAACTAAAAATGGTTTACTTTGGCTGAAGTGTGCTTGGAGAGGTAATTATGCTCTTGATCTTTTTCTCTTTGATGGCGTTTTATCATCACCCATCTTCTCCTGCCATCATGTTCACATATTTAGGTTTATGCGCAGCACGTCGGTATCAATGCTCCCAAAACACAGTCCATCTGACAGTTAAATGTAAAAGTGGGTGTTTCAGCAGTCATTAATGGTCTTTTTTTTTTAGGGTTTTGTCTGTGGGAAAGTACTCTGTTCATATGAGCATTTAAAATGTCAATCTTTAAGATTTCCGTCCCTGTTGATTTAGAATTTGTGAATAAAGTGAAAACAAAAGAGTTAAGCAGCCTGGAGGCTTTTTGTAGATACATAAGCTTTAGCTTTTCAGAATTGTTTGCATAGTTACATTTTTGTGTGTTTACAATTAAGAAAAACTGTGATGAAGCATTTTTTTTCCCCTGGGAATGTTGCCACAGACACCCAGTTTATAATACTGCAAATACATAAATATTGCAATACTTTCATCAGGTAACTCAATCTCTATTGTGTTGCCTCCTCCAGCAACAGATAGTGTCTCAACAGTAATTAATTTCAATCTTCAATATAAGATGATCCGTACTTATCCCGAATCGTTGCGCAGCAGTCGCAGTACAAAGTAGGCAAATATTCAATAAGAGATGATCAATAAGGTGACAAACCAAACATACACAATAGCAGTAATATAAACAGGTTAGCAGTGAGGACCATAGACGGGGATGAGAAGTGGCATTTAGCTTGTTTGTATTTGCAGGATGATTCTGATCAATAGAGACATACAGGAGGGAATGACAAACATAATAACCAGCAGGGTAATCAATAATGATTCATGTGTTTATATCTGAAGGGGAAAAAACTGTTCATGCAGTCCATTTTAAAATAGTGTCTGTCTCTGAAGAATAAATCAGAAAAGGCCTTTAGTGTGTATTATACAAAAAGGCATAAACAACATACTTTACAAAGAGAGAACAGATTCATGCGAGGTAAAAGGTAAATAGAAAAAAAGCTGCTCATAGTGATGTTACGTTCCTCTAACTTTTTATAGAAAACGTCCAGCTGTTGAAGACGAAAGCGGGCCGTCCACCAGCGGAGCGGCGCCGTCCACCAGCGGAGCCAAGAAGTCCAAAGGCAAGAGCAGCTTCGGGGACTTCAGCTCCTGGTAGCACCGACGCATTCCGCATTTACCAGTCTGTATGTTCACCGGTCGGGTTGAGCGTGAGCAAAATTAATTTCATTCATACATGTGTGTATCGTCTCTCCGTAATGTTGTGAAACGATTAAAGTTACTTTTTATTAAAAATGAATGTGGTCACATATTCTCATTTTTCACATCTTGTTTCAAAGACACTGTTTGTTTATTTAAGGACATTGTATTGAGAGCTGAAGATATCGGCACTTATTAAGCAGAGACTCGGCGTAATTAATCTCATCTTCGTCATCCAAGACAAGGTCTAATCAATATTTGGGGCTAAAACCATCTGATCGATATCTTTTTGTCCCGGACGGTTTAATCAATGTTTGGTCCAGGACGGTCTAATCAGTATTTGTGGAACGTAATTAACTCCCGAACACCAGACTGTGTTCATTTTCTGCTGAAGAATTGACGACATGCAGACGTTTCTGCTTTGGCTCGACTCCCAGCTGTTTTTAATGGATTTGCTGGACACGTTTCCACAATCGTTCATCACAGAGCTCTAGAGAAAGAGTTATAGTTATTGTATCAAAGTCAAGTGGATGTGGAGCTCATTCACCTTGTTAAATCCACACTGGTGGTCTGATTATTTTAGGACCTAACAGTTAAACAGTTTTGATTTTTACTTTAAACTATTGTGCTTCCACAAAACCCTTTTGTCAGTATAAAGCTTAAATGTTTTCACTCTCATTCAACATCACTGAGCTTAAGAAAATGTGATGAAATGACAACAAAGTAAGAAATAACACTTTTGCTGTTTACTGTGGCATGCAGTCTAGGTGGTATTATTGCACGGGACTATTTTCTACTGCCATTTATATATTTATGGTCGTGATTGTATTGAATTGGCATCATGGCATTTAAAAAAAAAATCAACTCTGTTTTTGTTCCTGTCAAACTTTTTTTATTTTGCCAGAAGGTGATTTCAACGTGTTAAACTGCCATTTTGTTTTTGCAATTTAGACAAAATAAGAAATAGTGCAGGCATTTACACAAAGCTAGGATCCAGAAAATGTTCACTGGGTAAACTAAACGGTTGACAAATCTGAAAAAATGAAATATAATCTGAGTTTCTGAAGGGATATATTGAGTCTTTGAGGTCCTCACGAGTGTAGTTTCAAGTTATTCTCACAACGATCCATCTGGACCGAAACACCTGAATAACTGGAAAATAACCATTTCTAACTCATCTTAATTCAGTTAGCAAACAACCGTTTACAGTTACTCTGCTGCTCTCAGCTGGTTTAACGTGTTCATTCCCCTCTTGTTGCTCTTTGTGCTCTCCTCCACTGTTTCAATACAGTTCAAATGTAGTTCTCATTTAGACACGTTTCTGTTTGTTGTCCGAGTTCAATGAACTGTCCGAAAGCTGAATGAGCACGAAATAGCAGTTTGACTGTCATCTGACAACATAAACATAATATGTAATAAAAACAACTGTACTGTGTGATCAGCTACATGGACATTTAAAATAAGTGATCACTCAAGTTACAGCCACACAGACTCAACAAAGATTAGTTTTTCTCACTACATGGCTGTAGCTTCCAGATTTATGCGTTCTAAAGACGTTTTTTGTTTGAGCTCCTTCCACCACATCTTTGTAACGGGTATATAAATCAAGCAATCTTTTGTCTTATTAGACAGCAAAATTGTAGCCCTGTTTTAGATGTACTTCATTAGAAATGTGTGTGAATGGTGAACATCTGGGATTTGACATTTCTCTTTTTTTTTCATCCATTTGCCATGTGGAGCACAAGTCCTCTTTCTAGGGTGGCCTCTGCTGTTAAAACCCAATGGGTGGTGTGCTTGCAGAGTGCTTTTTAAAAAATAAAAATAAAGATGTGTTCATGTTTTACCAGCAATTACATCAGTAGATACTGTTTATTGGTCCCTTTTTAGTTTTTTCCCCATTGGATAACTATTGGAAGTGCACACTGTGCTGTATTTGTCATGTAGAGTTTTACAAGCCCTGAGTAAAAATAACATCTAAAATGGACATGAAGTACATTTTCCAAACCACCTTCTTCCTGGAGAGCACATCTCTTTTCTATACACTAGAAATGTTCGGCCTTAATAGCTGCCCGTTCAGAGCAGCAAATGTTAAAGCTTTCATGGTCTGAGACGAGCCACGTAATTGCATGAAGCTGTGTGGGATCATTCCTTTCAGGATCCGGGTGAAACGGTGGTATTGGTGATGGCACCCTTGTGCCACATAACACATAATTTATTGGACGCTTGGTTAATGCCGCTCCACTCGAGCCTCATTATTTAGCCGTGCTCTTGGCAGCCGTTGCCAAGCTTTGGGCTTTTACCTGAATGAGTGTGTGTGTGTGTGTGTGTGTGTGTGTGTGTGTGTGTGTGTGTGTGTGTGTGTGTGTGTGTGTGTGTGTGTGTGTGTGTGTGTGTGTGTGTGTGTGTGTGTGTGTGTGTGTGTGTGTCCCTGCCTGAGTGAGAGGAAGCTTTGTAAATTCGGGAGATGGGAAGTGAAGTCGTGCCCTCCAAAACTCAAGTTCAAAAACCTACACGATTATCCTTTTTCACGACATGGAGGGCTAAAACCGAGCCGCAGTGTCATTCGTTTCCCCAGCTGTCCAGTCAGCACAGCGGCGTGAAATGACTTCCAGCCGGCTGTAAGTCAATAATTTAATGAATAATTGAGGTCTGTGGTTCTTACAAGCATTAGACGGGTGACTTGAGACGGGGGGAGTGACAATTAAACAGTAACTTTAGACAGTAAGCTGCTCACATAATGCACTCACATGGCCATTCCTAGTAATGTCATTTAGTTGTTTTTTTATTTAGTGTTTTAAAGTTTTGTGCTAACTTTTATCTTGTTTGACTTTTATTAATAGGTGTTTTTTTAATCTATTTTATTTAGAGGTTTTGATAAACTGTTTAATCGTGTGTTAGACTGCATTATGTTAAGTGTTTTTTATTTATCTATTTATTTTATTTAGAGGTTTTGATAGTGTTTTATCTTGTGTTAGACAGCATTATATTAAGTGTTTTTTATTTATTTAATTATTTATTTATCCATTTATTTTATTTAGAGGTTTTGATAAAGTGTTTAATCTTGTGTTAGACTGCATTATATTAATAGGTGTCTTTTATTTATTTATTTTTTTGCTTACCCACCTTTCCTTTCCAAATGTCTTCCATCATGGCAGTGGGTGAACTACTCAAAGGTGAGATTCATTTATTTTATTTCACCTTTTATCCAGCCAGAATATTCCACTTGACATTTTTAATCTCATTTCCAAGAAAGTCCTGGCTTAAATGGCAGCATAAAAAAAAAATCACATAAAACACATAAAATAGACAAAGTAAACAAAACAAAAAGTAAAAAAAAAAAAAAAATCACATGGAAGAGACAACATACTTAAAACAAACAGCAAATGGCATTGACTAAAGAATTCAGAATCCACTGAACCCTTAAATGATTTAATTAAAATATTTAAAACTTCTGTTGAGCGCAGAGTGAGTTGATGACGAAAAACACAAACACAGGACAACAAACCAATGTGCAGACATGCCGCCATCTTGGAGTTGAGGCATCAACCTACAGTGAATTTGTTGTTTAGAGCCAAAAGAAACAACCAACATATTTTAAATGTGAAAGTAAATTCTTGACTTTGGATGAAATTGGTTTTCTGAAGCTTTCTACATCGCAGCCTTTCTCCCTTTGCTCTCCTTCCAGCTCCAAATACAACTCTGGATTTGGCTACTAGTGCATTTTACTACTTGGTTTTAAAAAAAGGGCAATTCAAATTTTTGTCCTAGGAATTTGATTTACCTCATCAACAACGACAACAACAACAACAAAATCCGCTGATAGTCATCTACTTCCCAATGTAAGTCTATGGGGAAAAGTGTTTTGTGGCCAAATGGCATCATGTGAAGTTGTAATTCCATGGTTTGGCCACTACATCTAAAATTAGCTTTAAAGCCCGGCAGTCTTCCTGGGGGCTTGGTTTGAACACCAAGTGGAAGCCACGCTTTATGACTATTTGCCTTTTATTGGCTAGAACAGTCAAAGAGAGACAGAAGAAGGGACGACATGCAGCAATGGATTTCGATTAGAACCACTTGCACATTTTTTTGTGGATCTTAAAAGACAAAAGTGTGATTTTTCAGGTGAATGTCTTCCTTATGAACTCGTACTGTGTAGCTGTTTGAGGTGCTGCCAGCTGCTGAACGTGTCTAGCAGGTTGCCAGAAGTGAGGAGTTATGAACCTGCATGTGGTGTTTTATCTCATCTGACACGGTGAGGAGTTGTACAGCACGGTGAACCCGAGTTTTTCATCTATCTGCAAGAGTAAAGCCTTGTATTACTGAGCCCGCATTTGCAGAAAAATGAAATGTTAGCATTTACTTTGTTTCAACCTAGTTATTACATGAAACAAAAACAAGCGCACATCATTTAACCGCTAAATCTGATCTTGTCAAAACAGTAAATTAATGTGGGTTTGAAGGAAATATTAAACTAATTTGCACTAACTGATTATTTGTAATATAAACTAAGGTGGTTATTGCACTCTATTTAAGCAGCCTTATATATCTGTCTGTCCTGTTCTGTGCTGCTTCATGGCTACAATTTAAAGTCAGGACTCTTATGGTCATATCAGATTTTTCTGTAGTTCCACAGATAGATGTTGTTGTTGTTGTGGTCTCTGTGCTAAGCTAACGGGCTATTGGCTGTTGCTTTCGAGAGCTGTATCAATCTTCTCATCTCTCATCGCAGAAAGCGAATAATCGTAACTCACCCAAAATGTCAAACTATTCCTACATTGGGAGATATCCAGGTTTTTTTTTTTGGTGTAACAAGAAGATAAGAAATTGCTTTGCCCTCCAGACAACTTCTAGTTTCTGTTGAGATAAGATAACTTTGGTAGGCCGGAACACAATAAACACTCTTATTAGGTATCATGTTGTATGGAATCCTTGTAATCATTGGTCCTGTTTGGATCTAGTTTTATCTCGTATATAAAAAGGCCAAGACTAATAGAGGACACAGTCTTTAAAGTTATCACCCTACCTCTTCAGCAGTGTCATAAAAATTAAACAGAAATCTGTAACCGTATATGTGCATACAATTTTAACGGGAGTCTGTGCACATCATCATCATCATCATCTCTACCCTCTCATTCTCACTTTTTTATTTCCTGGCCTCCTTTTGAAGTCGACCATTGAGAATAGACATCAGCAGAGATACAGTAAAGAGAGAGAGAGAGAGAGAGAGAGTATGTTTGCAGTTACTCAGCAGTCAGCTTCTTATCTAGTTCAGCATTCTCCTCCAGATTTTTAGACATTCTAGGCATATCATTAACTTAAAAAAAAAATAAAAATCTGCCATGACACTGCCATTCGACTTTTATCTCCTCATTAGCAGGATGTCAGTCATGTCTGTCCACCACTTTGGTCCACACAGAAATATCTCAACAACTATTGGATCGATTGCCATGAAATTTGTTGCAGACTAATGATTCTCAGTGGAGGAATGCTACTGATGTGTCTCCCCCCCCCCCCCAATTTTTCATCTAGTGCCTCCATGAGGTTGACATTAGTGATTTTGAGTGAAATGTCTTAACTACTGGATGGACTGCCTTGAAGTTTGGTACAGACTGTAAGTTTGCCCAATACAAATTTACACTTTGCAAAGCCAATCTGCCTTAGCTGTAATTTGTGTTTAGAATATACCTGCTAAATAGACCTGTCACGATAACTACTTTTGTTTGATGATGTGTTAATTGCGATAAATTATATTAATGTCATTTTTAAGACCTTTTTTATGCCTGATATGTTGATAATATAATAGCTTGATAATGCAGTACACCCTTTCAAAGAACAATTAACTTTTCATTTTGAAGATCAGACGTTGGAATTGGATTGTAAAAGAAATATGGAAATATTCTACTTAAATATAACACAAAAAAAAACCTTTTACCATTTATCATACGATAAGTTGATTACGAAAAATCTATGGGGGTCATGTCCATCTATAGTGCGATAAGTTGATTATATAAATACTATGGAGGTCATGTCCATTTGTCGTACAATAAGGTGATTACGAAAAATCTATGGAGGTCATGTCCGTTTATCGTACGATAAGTTGATTACGAAAAATCTATGGAGGTCATGTCCATTTGTCGTACGATAAGATTACTACGAAAAAACTATGGACGTCATGTCCGTTTGTCGTACGATAAGTTTACTACGAAAAAACTATGGACGTCATGTCCGTTTGTCGTACGATAAGGTGATTACGAAAAATCTATGGAGGTCATGTCCGTTTATCGTACGATAAGTTGATTACGAAAAATCTATGGAGGTCATGTCCGTTTGTCGTACGATAAGTTTACTATGAAAAAACTATGGACGTCATGTCCGTTTGTCGTACGATAAGTTTACTACGAAAAAACTATGGACGTCATGTCCGTTTGTCGTACGATAAGTTTACTACGAAAAAACTATGGACATCATGTCCGGTTGTCGTACAATAACTTGATTACTGGAAAAACTGAACATCATGTCCGTTTATCTACAACAATTTGATTACGAAAAAACTATAGAGGTCATGTCCATTTATCATATGACAAGTTTACTACAAAAAAACTATGGACGTCACTTTGCCTCAATAAATCAGTCTAAACTGTTTCAGTTTACACAAAAAAAATATGATTAGAGGAAGTAAAAATCAAGACTCTGACAAGAATTCAATAGCAACATAGTAGTTTTCAGTACTCAATTAGTGCTACATACTGTAAATCTCTTTAGAAAATATAAAGGTTTGATTCCTTGCCCTGCTGCATTTGCTTGGAGCATTGTATTGAATAGCAGTTCAAACTGCTTTAGACACCACATTTTCACCATTTCCATTTGGAGTTGACCGCCAGCTTTAAAACAATGGCTTTCAAAATGAACAACATAATTTCTCTCAGCTGTGTGTTTGGTTAAAAACACCTGGCTTTCATATAGATGTTCCCACCAGAGGCCAAACAAATATCCAACCTTCAGTCTTACCGGCCCCTGAGGGACCTATTGTCAACACCAGTGCCCAGACCTTTTTTATATATCTCTTTTTCTAAATTATAACCATGAGCTGTCTGTCTGCTTTCATTTCACAGGACAGCCCTCCATTTTACTTGCAGCAACCATTTCATTGAAACTGCTTTGAAAGCAACAGAGATAACTTGTTACTTTTTAAGACAAGGAAATGAATCACCCATCCTGGAAAAGGAGGTAATCCTTGACTCTCAACACTCCCTTCCTTTCTGCACCACAGCAGAGGGCAAAGGGTTTATTTGAGCTACATCCCAGCTTTTTAATCTAAAAAATGTATGATGTTACACAGTCCAGAGAGAGATGTTGAAGTGAGCCACAGAAACTCTCCACTGTCAGAAAAGCTCCTATTGACACTTTTTTGTGGATTATGTGCTTCTGTCAAATCTCTATATCAAACGTAAAGACAGTGAAAAGCAATTTAGAGCTTTAACTGAATATTATTTAGTGAGACTTGGCAACATGTAAGAGCAGTATTAATTCTGATAATATGCAGTCATAAGTGATAAAGCTGTGTTTTGTATAAAAAATAATGGATACAAATAAGTTTTTCACAAGCTCTAACATAACTTCCAAAAATAACAGTTTGGGGGCCAACGATTATGAATCTATTAAACTGAAGTAATAGTTTGTAAATGTAGATATAACCTGGTTTTATTTATGAACACATGGAGAAATGTGTGTGTTTCAAAGTTAGTATTCATACAATTTAGAATGAGTGGGAAATTATTACGATTACACCTGATGTTATGAGCAAAGTAGTGTTAGCTTTGTCAATTCCGTTAGCTACATCAAATTTACAACGAACTGTTAATTTGTGTGAATATTACAACCAATCTCCTGTATGTAGGCATACATGGAGTAATGTGCGCATTTCAGAGTTAGTATTCAAACAGTTTAGAATTAGTGGGAAATATCCGATTACTCCATTTGTTATAAGCAAGCTAACGTTAGCTTTGTCAGTTAGTAGCTACTGTTAGCTACAGTTACAACCGACATATAGAGATTAAATAACTATTCTTTACGTATGTGGGTGTACATGAAGAACGTACACATGTTCCTGAGATAATATTATTCATACAGTGTAAAGTTTAGAGAAAATATTTTATCACAACTACCTGATATTATTAGCGAGTTAGCATTAGCTTGGTCAGTTAGCTCCATTGGTAACAGTTACACATAACAGTTAGCATGTGTAAATATGTAGGAACAATAATCTCTATCTTTGTGGTCATACTTGGAGAAATCAATGTATGCGTGTGTTTTAGTCGTTAGTTTTAATACAGTTTAGAATGACTGGGAAATATCCGATTCTGCTAACCTAACTGACATTAATAAAGTTAGCTGTGTGTGTGTGTGTGTGTGTGTGTGTGTGTGTGTGTGTGTGTGTGTGTCAGATCAGAGCATTGACAGACAGAGCAATAACAGTCATATTTCCCGTGTACTGTGTAAACGCTATGAATCCTGTGCTGTATGAGGGGATTTTGTGGTTGTGGAAGTTAAATATAGACATGTGAAAGACAGATTGTTTTTGTGTGTGTGTGTGTGTGTGTGTGTGTGTGTGTGTGTGTGTGTGTGTTAGTTTCATAACAAAGTGAAACGTGTGAGGAACTGTGTCTGAGGTGGAGCAACACTCCTCATCATATGATCCTATTTGTGTGCAATTGTCAAAATAAGCATATGAAAATGAATTGGCCAAAAGTCACAGAGACCTTTGACCACCAAATTTTAATCAGTTCAACCTTAAGTGCCAGTGGACCTTTGTGGCAAACAGAAACAAACAGAAGTTTATCATACTTACACATTTTGCATAACAAGATAATCTTCACAAATAAACAAAACTTTTATGATTTTCGAAGCGACTACTAAGCATCTTCCCACCAACTAGTAATAGTTTGTTTTTAGCTTAACGTTATTTGTTTTTTACTTATGCCGAATGCATTCACAGTATAAAAATCATAACAGTGGTGTTCATTTGGGAAGATTATCTCGAGACAAAATCAAACTCCCAGAACAAGAAATCAGAATTTACTGTAAATCTACTCATCTACTGTTTGGAAAAATTTGATAGCAAAAATGTCCTCCCCAAGCTAATATAAAGAAAAAGAAAAGAACAAGGAGTTGTTTATTGGAGAAGGATGTTTTGTCAAATTTGCCCAGTATGTCAATATAAAAACAGCTGAGACTACGGCCATAAAGATCCACAAACACGTTAAACATCATGTCACAGAAGTGAAAATACTGGAAGTTGCTGGAACTCAGGACAGAGAAAAACAACTTATTCATAGACAGTTTCATAATCCAAGACGTGTCTTTCCTCGCCTTCGAGATGCTGCACAGGAGCCTTTGGGATTTGGTGGTGCAGAGACAGGCACCATTGACTCCTAATGAAATCCGCCCCATAACAGTTATGCTCGTCAACCACCAGGATGAGCCCTTCAGGGTTAAAATTCATTGACTTTGGTATGGCCATTATGCAACCGTGTGCATCCAGAGCTCCAGAGGTGAACTTGGGCCTCCCCATATCTGATGCTATCAAACGTGTGGGGACTGGGATGTTTAATGGCATACCTGTATTTTGCCCGAAACCTCTTCGCTGGAGAGTCGACATACCACATGATGAAAACTCGGTCAGCCAGAAAACCACCCGCTGAATGCTGGGTAGAACACCTGCCAGTATTTCAACAGGGGACACTGCTCTCCCACTTCAGGATAGAGACGACACCAGAGGAATACAGGAAGACAACCGGTATCCAGCCGCAAATTTCAAAGGGGATTTTTTGATACTGGAAATTTGGAGGAAACAATAGAGCGCTACTCAGAGGAAGATGACGATGTTGTGTACGGAGACAGGATGGCATTTAAACCATTGTTTTGTTACAGTGGTTCACCTGGTCGAAGACATGGACACCAACTCTTATGCACAAGCTGCACTTGAACACATAATGTCAATTTAAGATTAGAAAAATGCATCACCATCAGGCAAGGTTCCTTAGATAGTGATCTGCACCAGATTACTGATTGCTGTAACTCTGTTGAAAGGTCTGCTGCTGCTACCAGTCTCTACTTGCAGGAATTCCTCCTCATTCTTCTCTCCTCATACCTTTCCTTCCTATCCCTCTCCCCTTTGTCTCGTCCCTCTGCTCTCACATCTCTCTGTTTCTAGAGTGATATGTGATGAATCTTGTCAGAGTATCTTCCTCCGCCGTGGCCGAAACCCAGGAAGATCTTTCCAGAAGGGCCTTGATTTCTTTCTGTTTTTGATTCAGAGTCGTACAATGAGTGTCTTGCACAAACACGCTCAGGGTCAGCTGATTGTTTTAAATTGTCACACTGACAATGTAACATTAGTCATCTGTGATGTAACAGTAAATTAAAAGGTGGCTACAGTGTTATCACCACAAAGACAATAAAGATGTAAAAATATGTACTTGAAGGATGAATTCACCTACGTCCCTTAAAGGCTGTCATAATGTAAATAAAGTTGATTCTCCTAACTGGATTAAGACATTTGGTTTGAAAATCTGTGTCCAACAGAGCTGTGGATTGGCCTTTAACTGTTAAAAAAAAAAAAGAGGACTGGACTATGTTGACACACCAAAAAAAATATTTTCCACAACTATTGATAATCAAGAAACAGAAACAAATGAAAGTACAGAAAAACTTTTAAGGTGGATACCACATAACTGCATCGTTCTGAGCACAGACCTTTGTTAAATGTAATTTCCTTTACGTCTTTCTCTACACCATTAACTAACTGTCCAATAAAGACAGACAAAAAACAAACAGCTGCTCCCACTGAAGTGCTCATTTGCATATTAATACCCCCAAAAAAAAGGGCACATTTATTGTTCAACTAATATTAACAACATTACTGTTGGCTAAAAGCAGAACCACTCTTATATTACCTGGGGCCTGTAGAAGCCAGTTGAAAAAAATAAACATTTTGAATCAAGTGTAAAGTTTTACGTATTTGACAGGAATCACACGCCTCCCAAAAAAACTAATAATAATTAAATCACCAAATACTCAATCAAGGACTTCAATCAGATATTTAATATGATTTCTGAGGTAGTCACTCACATGCTCAGGCACAAGGGTGAAAAGATGCGGAAAACTGACTTTCCTTAAACACAACATACCTCGTCTAACACAGTCAAAATGTTGGAGTGAGGAGTGAGGAATTAGGACAGAGAGACAGACAGAAATCTAAAACAGCATATTTACCGCTGCATATTACTTTGTTAACTTAGGAAATCTGTTGAATCTTTAGGAAATTTGTATCTGTGGGACTTAACGAGGACATCTGGACATCCAAGTTGAGCAATGTTAGTGCAAAAGTTTGCCATCTTTGTTTTAAGAGAGTACTCACATCCCCAAATGGCCTGAGGAGGATCCTCGCTGGGTTGTGATTAAGGTTATAGCTGCTTTTTTCCAGCTGGGAATTCTTGGGGGTAAACTGAGCACCTCATCATTTCCTCTGCATATAATCCAGGATGACAGAGTTGTGCTCGCAGCCAGGAATTAGACCAGTTGCTTCAAACTCTTGGTTCCCTTTTTCCACTTCAAATTCTGCAACATATGAAAATATGGGAATCACAAAGGGATCTGGCCTAGTCTCTGTGTGAGAGTGTCACTGTGGTCAAGGGTGTGGCCAGTGGGGCATTGTCTGAGCATTGTGTTGAAGATGTGGGGGAGACTGTTGCGGTGTCCAACATGTCCTGTTCTGTAGGAAAAACAAGTGAACATGGGCTCACTCGGAATGAAAATCACTCTCAAAGTGCTTCTTGCTGAATTCAAATGAATGAATGAATTCAAATCAAGATCCAAAATACTGAAGTCTGAACTTCTTTAATACATTGCATGGTTCATTGACAGATTTGGGTCTAAGTCCTGAGTCATTGGTACGCTTTCTGGAGTTTTCTGGGCCTCTAAATAGAACACAGGAGATCCCATAACAATGGTCCGTTAATCTAAAATGTAGAAAGAGATAATAAAAATAAGCATGCATCACTTGTGAGGAAACATTAATTGCAGTGGCAATACGACCAAATCATATTGACTGTGGACGATTTAAGAAACAAGCATTAATAGTTTTTAATACTGTAGGGAAAAAAAAGATCTTTATTAAGTCTGTACAAATCAAGTCTGCAGTCCTAGTCCAATAGCAACTTCTTAAATATATGTTTCACAGTAATATAAATCCAGACACACCATATATAATAGTAAGACACTTAGAGAGAACATTTCACTGCATAATTTATAATTACTGACTTGCCCGCAGATCATGTTGGAGGCTATACATCCAGTAGTGCGTGGCGTCTGGAAGCCGGCAGATAGCTTGTATGGACCCGACATACCTACCGCCCTCCCCCTGGTGCTCTGCAGGGCCCTTGCTTGAATCTTAGCCACCTGGCTCTATCCCACAGCCCCTGAACAGCCTCCAGCAAACCCCACTGTGCTCTGGTCCTGAAAAAACATACAAAAATAAAAAAAAATAAAAACCACCATTCTTTGGACCGGGTCTTTGGACTATGGGACAAGAGCGTGAGCTGCCGTGGCTGAGTCGATCCTCCCCGGCTTATCTAGTTTGAAGCGCCAGTTAGCATCAAAGCTAGGCCTACTGGGTAGGCAATCCTGCACACGTGCAGAACGCATCGGGCGCTGACAAGTCATTTGGTCTTCTCTCCCACTCCATAACTCTATAATTCCATTATAATGTGTTATAAGTAACCCATTTATTTGCTTATGTATAAATTGCAGCAGCCTCCTGACGAGTTACTGCAAACTTGAGCATCCGCAATGAGGCTTTTCAGAGTGTCTCTAAATCATTTTATGCTTTTGAGCTGCAGTAAAAAATCATTTCCCGTAACGTTTCACTGATGTAAGGAGCCGTCTCAGAGATGGCACTGAATCATAAGCATGCTCATTTGGGGACTCGTCTCTCAAATTAACTTTAACTGCAGTTTAAATTTGTGTTTAAGTTCTTGTTTGTTCCAGGGTGCTTTATGTTTATTCCACCTGTCTTGATGCTTTGTCTGTGTTGTTGGGCAAAAACAGCTGCCTTTGTGTGTAAAAAGGGACGATCCAGGTAATTTGATGGCTTTCAAGGGGACAACATGAAAGGGTTTGAAATCAGCAATGCTGCTTTTCCAAATGTGATATTTTACTGGCTTTTCTTTAAAAGCAGCTGCAGAGAATCATCAAAATAGCCTCTGAATGCTTCTAACGTACTTCACCAGACCTTTCCACACAGCAGACACAAGGAGATCAAACGGAATGATCATGATTAGGATACTGCAGGAACATTGGGCAGCTGCAGCAGTAAATAGTAATGGAAAAGAAAAAAAAAAAGATTAGAAACAACAAAGCAGCAGAATAACCCAAATCACACACCAGAGAATAGTCACCATCCACACGCCAGATTTATATTTCTGTGATTCTTATGACAAAAAAAACTTTCAAAAAGGGTTTTTAAAGAGATAAACCAAGTTGGGGATTAACGGGCACTAACAAAATCAAGAAATGTGTCCTTAAACCTGTATTTAATATGTTTGTTATGCCAGTTGGGGTAAGTGCAAATCAGCTGTGCACACAACATTGTCACCTTTCTAAGAATGTGTTAGCAAAACATTGACTCATTTACACATCTAGATTCAGAGCGACATTATTTATTTAGAGTTGTATGTAAATCAAATAATTTTTAGTTCTGGTTTGGTCTCCACCAAGTCTTTAAAAAAAATAAGAAATCTGTCTTTTTAGCTGCTATGTACTCCACTGTCTGCCCAACACATGCAACATATAATGCAGCTTGGTCAGTGCTCCTAAATTTCAAACTATGACGCTCTACGTAAACCTTTACCGTCAGTTTCTGCGTTTATCAGTGACAGCGTGTGAATATACGCTTGTCACATGAATAGCATCTTTTCAAAATAAACTTCTGTCTTCACAGGAAGTTATGGTTTCGGCAACAAAACCACTTAGTTCGGTTTAGGAAAAAAGAACCTGGTTGACATTTATCTTACTGACTAACGACTCACATGACTAGCTAAACTAATGACTGGAGTTACTAATGGCTCACTTGACAAAATGTCAACTTCCCTTTTAGTTTTGTATAAGGGACACAAACACCTGTTTCCTGGAACAAAGACCGATATTGTCGTGTCAGATGCAGAGGAGCACTAACCAGAGGTAGAACGTGTTTTTTTTGCCATCTGCTGCTGTTTTGGTATGAGAGTGAACCATAAAGTTGCCTCTAACTTCCACTTTTAATACAAAAATTTTAATTAGAGCAATTTTAATTGAATTTAATTTGGGAGGGGGGTATGTATTATTTTGCATTATTCCTAAAAATGCACAGAACATATACAGTATTATTAAGTTTTAGCATTTATTTAGAGTAATTTTTTGTGCCCACCTAATGAACATTAGTCCAATATTAATTCTCCTTTTATCACTCTTTTGCTGCTCTATGCTCCACCGTGTTCACCAGATAGTTGCTAACATTATCTGTCTGTGCTGGGCAGGTGTTTTGCTGAAGACATCTGCCTCCATGCTGTTTATGGAAATGATTGATGAGACATTGATGAGCGTTCAGAAAAACAAATGAGCCACTAAAGCATTCAGGGGACACCTTTCACATCCACTTTTAATGCAACAATGTTAATCAGAGCAGCTTTACCTTAACATTTCCCCCTTTTAAAACTTTGACTTTCATATTTTCATAACCCATAAAGATGACTCTGCAGAGACAGTATTACTCAGATTTAACAGGTACCTTTTTATTTCCTTTGTGGGATTCATCAAGTATAGTGCTGCTGCTCAGAGCCTCAGAAAAGCTTTGGCCATCCCAGTATTGTAATGTTTGGAGCCAGTTTCTGGTCCTGTGCCAAACCCCACCCAGAATTGCCCCCCCCCCCCCCCAACATGATAAGCCTTGGGTTAATTGGTTATATTGGTAAAAAAAAAAGGACTTGCAACAGCTCCAGACAGCAATAAAACATGTGACGTCCGCCCCTCACCTGTTTCTCTCAAAGAGATGACCGCTAATGTGACAGCCTCGCTTGTTAGCTCGGTGCGTCAGCAGAAGATCTCTGCCTCTCTGCTGTTTGGATGCACATCTCTGTCCCCCTTCAGTCCCGTCCTTTTCGATGACATCACGCACCTCCTCCCTCATTGGACGAAGCGCCCGTCTGTCCGTCGCGCTGACCAACGGCTGCCTGCGTGGCGCCTGGTGGTTTCAACTGTTGGGGGGGAGAGTCGGGGCAGATACAGTGCTGTAGCCATGGCGACAGTGGATGCTGAGCGCTGCCACCACTTTGTGTAGGCAGGAGTCTGAATGGGGATGACATCACTCAGGGAGACAGCAGAATAACAAACGTCTCCTTCGGGTTCCTGTGCCTGTTTTTTTCTGCCCGAGACGGTAACGTGAAATGTTATCTTGGAGACAAAGAACTTTGTTTTCGTTGGACCGTGATACCTGGAAGTGAAATTTGATTCCCTGCAAAGCGGAGAGAAAGTGTTTACGTCCATACGATGGAGAGTGTAAAAAGATTTCACCAATGATAGTTTATGAAATCTAGAACTGACAGTTTTTATGTGTCAATTGTGTTGCTGAATGTGAATTTTGTCTTTCCAAGAATTAAATTGATAAGCTTTAATTGTGTTAATATAGAATTATACACAATCAAATATCATCTGCATTCAAAACATAGCAAACATGATTTATATATGTCATAAAAATGTAATTAAAACTTTAAAAATTCCAAAATATACCAAATATTTTTTTTCAAATGTTAGATAATCTAAAATCAAAGCATCAAAAACATCACAAATGATCAGGGTGAAAAAGCTTTAATTGTGTAAATGTACAATTAATATACCATGAAGAAAACAAACACTTTATAATACTTATATTTAAAACATAAAAAATCCCAAATATACAAAACAATAAAAACATGAATTGTTTTACAACAAATGAGAAATATTTGAAACATTATCTTTTGCTATATTTCAGATACAAACTATTGCTTACCAACCAGAGTGATGAATAAAACACAATGCAGCTTTACCGTTTTATGGTCAGGAAGGACACTTCATTCACAAAACTGACTGATGATCAAAGGCCAATATCAGTCCAGTTACACCAGTACGTAGCTGCTGGTTGTCACTTGTGTTGCTGTTTGTGTGTTAGCATGTTATTACTTTTCTGCCATTTCCCAGGTGACAACATGGGGACAAACACTGTACCTAGTTGTTTGGATGATGTGTACCTCTTCCTCACTGAATCCTCTCCTCTCCTCCCTCCCTCTCTCTGGCTCTGACTCACCGCTCTGGGGATGAGGGCCCCGGCCCCTCCTTCAGATGACATCAGAGGGCTTGAAATAGCAGCAGCATTAAAGCTTCTAGTCATGGGAGCCTGCTGCGAGGGCTGCAACCCAGGGCAACCACTTAACAGCTGAAGTGGGGAGTGAGCGCGGGAGGGACGGACGGATGGATGGACGGGGGTGAGGAAAAAAAAACCAACAACAAAGTGACACGAGAGATAATGAAGTTGTGGATGCAACAAGTCAAAGGGAGTCATTGGCTCGACATCCTTTGAGAGCTAATATCACACGCTGATGGGGTGCAACATGCTAGTGCAGCAAATGTTTCTTCACCGGTGGATCCCCTCTGTCAAGTTTCCTTATTGTTTAATCAAAGCATAAAAATATACTACATGAATTATATTGTTGATGTACATGCTGTAAGTAAGTAGTATTTAGATAAATAAAAACACTTGAGTAAAAAGTGCAAGTACAGAAGTATTATTGACAAAAAAAGTATCAAAAGTTCTGTCTCTCGAAAAAAGTTAAAGTTTATATAAAAATAAAGTTCAGCCTTGAGGTTTGTACTACTTGCATACAATTTATAGTTTTACTTTACTTTTACTTTTATTTTTTGTATGCTTCAGATACAAGCTTCATGAATACCATTCAGAGAGCCATGGGATACATATGTAAGCTCATTTGTGTACGTTTGAAGTCCTTGAGTCTTAGGATTGCAGTCTCATGCTGAGAAGGTGTTCAGTCAATCTCTTCTTGAAGGCATGAACAGTATTTGATGTCTACGACGACAGCGCGGGGGGACATAATCTCCCGTTAATTATGTCAGGACCCCTCAAATGTATCTTGTGACCCTTTGGAGGTTCCCAACCCCTAAGTTGGGAACCTCAGGACTAAACTGTATATAAAGTAATTAAAATAGCTCCACCTCGAGCAGCTACAGCAGTTAAATTCTGCTTCCACATTAACAATCTAACATGTAGTGGTGGAAAAAGTTTCCACTTTTTACTTTAAATAAAAGTAGTAATACCACAATGTAGAACTACTCTGTTGTAAGTAAAAGTTTTGCATTCAAAATATAATTAAAGTAGCAAAAGTAAAAGTGCTCATTATGCAGAATGGCCCATTTCAGAATAACACATATTACAATATTGGCTAGTGAAGTAGAAGTCTAAAGAAGCATAACAATCAAATACTACAGTAAAGTACAAGTACTGCAATGTTGTAGTTAAGTACAGTACTTGAGTAAATGTACTTAATTACATAACACCACTGCTATTATAATAAAACTAGTCAAATGTTGTTTTTTGTAGAACCATATAAGAAAGGACATGGTGACCGTGATGTTACCTATTTGTTTGTGGACTGAGGTTTTGAAGCCTTAAGTTCAGCATTTTGACCGTCGCCATCTTGGTTTTTTTGCAACCAACCAGAAGTGACACGAGAGGGTGGAGCTTAGTACAACCGAATGTTGAATAAGACATTTTTAGGCAACTGAAAGGGTTTAGGTTGTGAGACGAAAACACGGACAACGGAGTGGTAGCGTCCTGTCAATCACAAGGTAGCCCCGCCCTAAAGCATCCCCTGCTTTATGGTCTGTTTGACTCTAAATGGACCATAATGTACTAAATGAACATCATGCTGTATTGAAGAAGACTTGAAACTAGAGATTGAGACCATAAACTTATGTTTACAATGTTTACTGAGGGAATAAATCAAGAGAGAAGTAGAGTCATTTTCTCATAGACTTCTATACAACCAGAGGAGTCGCCCCCTGATGGACACTAGAGAGAATGCAGCTTTAAGACACTTTTCAGAACCAGAGGTTTGCGCCTGTGTAGAAGCAGTACTACAATACATCTTTACTTTTACTTCAGTACGATTTTGAACGCAGGACTTTTACTTGTAACTGAGTATTTATATAGTATAGTACTGGTACTTCTACTTAAGTAAAGGATCTGAATACCTCTTCCACCACTGCTACCCAACTAGGTCAGTTGTCGAGTAAAGGTTCATCCTCCCTCCCTCTCTCTGTTTCCCTCTCACTTGTCTGGTTTTCCCTCACACCCAAACACTTACTGTGTATCCTCATCTGTCTCCTTCCTGTCATCTACACAGGACCTGTCTCTGCTGATGGAGTGTGAACAAAAGAAGAAAGACAACCACTGGACGCCCAGAATCATGACACCACCCGCTTTCTCCCGGTGTGAAGCCCTACCACACACAGAGAGAGAGAGAGAGAGAGAGAGAGAGAGAGAGAGAGAGAGAGAGAGAGAGAGAGAGAGAGAGACCCTCCTGTGGGAGAGCCTGAGCTGTGTGGCCGAGCGTCGCAGAGAAGTAGGTCAGGAGACATGAGAATAACACACGCCGACATAAACAGCCAACACCAGTATATCCTGTCTATCTGCAGCCATTACAACAACACCAACAACAAACCCACGCCTACTCTCCCCGCTCTCTCTCTCTCTCTCTCTCTCTCTCTCTCTCTCTCTGCATACAGAATATGGTCCTTACAAAGTAGAGGTTAGATTTGATTCACACTGGGGGCCTGCCGCTCTGAAATATGTATGCACTAAAAGTACCACGGGGTGCTCTTGATAAAAGCATCCACCCCTTAGATGTCTTTAACCTGCATGAGGAATATTTTGTTAAAGATGAAATATCCATTCTAAAAGAGGGCACCTGCACACTGAATAGATGCTTATTTGGTACATCTAGAACATTTAAAAACAAATAATATCTATATTTATATACATAATTTATACAAACTATTTGAAAGGGATAATTCCATTCAAAACCACTGTTACATACAATCAAGTATATACAAATATATTTAATTGTAACAACCTCTTTTCTAGTGTGTAACTTTCCTCTAAGCTCGTTCTGAGCCTTTAATGCATTTTCTTCAATTTATTGATCACCAGCTGCTGCAAAATGTTTGATTATTTTTCACACTCACTGGAATAAATGACATAAATATGTATGATTTTTAGTTGAGTAGGTTTTTGAAAAAGTTTAATTAATTTATTTCCATTGTCATTACCTTTTGCTGTTGTGGAAGTTTGAAGATGACACTAAACCGCCATCAGCCGGATTACAAACAACGCTGAGACTTCATATTGAGAGGAAATCAACAATCTTGCGGAGCGGTGCTCAGAGAACAAGCTGCTGATCGATGTCAAGCAGCTGTTTGTTGATTTTAAGGAAAAAGGAGGCAAGGACACAAACCTCTCTCTACATCAGTAGAGCTGAGGTGGAGCAACAGTTTTAAGTTCCTGGGAACCAACATCACAAACAGCCTGAGTTGGATATTATTGGTGTTTCAAAAATTCTAATTCCCATTGATTTTACATTTTTTAAACTAGCATAAATATATGTATTTTTGGTCACTTTCTGGGTAGTGGAAACAAGCTGTAAACACTTAAATGCTGCAATTTCTTCACCAGCTTTATCTTCTATCTCTCTCTCTGCCATTTAATGCTGGGCAGGTAGCATAAAGTTGTTTTTTAGAGTTGTTTTTTATCAGAAAACAGTTGCCTGCTGTGGTAAAAAATAACACAGAGGAGAGAGTGAACCAGAACAGTTAAACTGCGAGCTGTAAACCCCAAAACAATGAGCTGAAAGACACCAAAATGCTCTGTGGCTAAAGGAGTCGGATGATAATTCTCTGAGCGACTACTTTCGCATATAGTAATTGGATCCATTGAAGAATATTGATTAGAGCAGCTTCAAAGATCATTGCTGCAAAATAACACCAAACATGCCACCGTATGTACGCACTATAGGGCTGCTCTTTATCCACATCTTTTGAGGTTTCTTTTTGCAATTGTGCTCCAGTGAAGTGGCAAAACAAATTACAGATACAAACTTAAGGCAAAGAAGAGCAAAGTAACACACATTTCATTTAATTAGAAAACTATAAATGATGCACAACTCATTAATTCAAACAAATATGCATGTAGCTTGTTATAAACTTAAGGAGAAATAAACCAGCCAGTTTTCTACTGGTGGAAATGTATTTATCTAGCAAAGAAGCAAAATAAAATGTTGTAAATGTGGTTTCATATTAGTCACAGGAGTTTTATGGATAATTATTTAGTGTTCAAAACCAAAAAAAGATATTATAAGAACTAAATTACACACACACACACACACACACACACACACACACACACACACACACACTTACATTTAAATATCAAGACTGATGAAATAAAATATGCTAATATATTTATTGAATTCATGTGAAAATGTTGCAGCTTTAAGAAACAAGACAGGGAGTGTGAGAGGCACCAGGCACCTCAAGGACATCAAAACACGAGGCTGTGTGGGCATCAGAATCACAAGTGAGGAGACGGATGGAAGGAACTGTGCAGAGAGGAATCATCTGATTTTGTACTGCCATAGCAACTCCAGTCCAGACAACAAGTGAACAGTCTGTACTTTATCAAATGATTCATGTCTAATTGACTGTGCTGCAGCAGGCCTCATAAGCAAAATGACTTAATACTGATGATCACAGAGCTTCATACGCATTTACAGTTATAGATGTTTTCATGTGATAAAACGCATTAAGGTTCATAATGATATTGTGTCACTCACCGTTAACGTTCTCTAGCAATGCAGTTTAAGTTGGATGGTTGGTTAGGTTGGTCTATGAAATATTTTAATAAATATATAAAATGGATTGGCGAGAAATTTGGTACGGATATTCATGATCCTCAGAGGATGAATCCTTCTGACTCTGGTGATTCCTGAATTTTCATTTTGCGCCACCATGAGGTTGACATCTGTGTCAAACTGATTTCCATTAGCCTCAGCTGTACTTTTCATTTGGCACTAATCCAAGATGTTGAACATGGTAAACGTTACATCTGCAAGCATTTTCATAAGTCTGTTAGCATTTAGCCTAAAGCATCACAGTGCCTACATACAGGACAGCCTCTCAGAGCTGCTAGCATCGCTGTGGACTCTCGTTTGGATTTAAATTCTAAACTGTGTTTTGTATTTAGAAGAAACACGTAAAAATAAATAAATAAATAAATAAATTTAACTGTTTTTACGTTTTGTATGTAGTGTCTGCACAAGTTAGCTACATGGTCCCTGACTCAGCAGAATTTTAACTGCTGCAGCTGAATAATACAGAATAATGTATGCGAATGAATACATCTAATTATCAAAGTTTTTATAATTAGCTTATATAATGACGTCTTTCTAGTACCTATCCTCATTGATTATTAAAACATTATAAACACCTCTCAGTATAAACAAGACAATGCAACGACACCACAAGCTGCAGTCTCTGAAATAAATTAATCGTCATAGATGTAGGACATCAATTAGAGGCTACAGATTATTTTTAACATCAAGTGATACAGCTTTACGTGATCATAGTGATATTTCAATGTGTGACAGCCTTTTGTTGTCAGATTCTCAGTTTCAGTATGACAGATTTGGATTTATCTTTTGACGCAACAAATTCATGTTTCTGTTTCTTCCAGTGACCTCAGGCTGGTTGAGTGGGCAAGTGTGAAGCTGGTAACCTTTCAGAGCGAGCCAGAACTAAAGCAGACTGAGGATGGAGAGATAAACAAGCTTAAGGAAATAAAGATAGCAACAGGTAAGCATGAGCAAGAAGATTTAAGAGCTAATATATAATTGGAATGTATTAAATAATGAGGTCTCTTACTATGTCTTTTTAAACTCCATCTTGCAAACGCTAATAGAATATTTAAGGGTTTTTGTATGCTGTTATTTCTGTTTTCAGTTTATTCCATATTGTGTGAACTTGCCAACCCCCTAAGGCCACCCAGCGTCTTTATTCCACACACACACACACACACACACACACACACACACACACACACACACACACACACACACACACACACACACACACCTCAAAAAGAGAATGAAAAGTTATTCTCATAATACAGAATATTAATATTCAACCTTGCTCTTGACTTGTAGCAACTGCAGGTTAAACAGAGTGAGAACTAACTGCGAAGCTCCCGGGAAATCGGAGGTGAGATTCAGTCATCACCTCGGGCCTTCACACTCTTCAACTGAGATACGAATATAAAGTTGAACAGTTTTATGAGGTAGGACGAAAAAGTCTTTTTTTAATCAATCTTATGTTTAGTCTGATGTTCCAGTCAAGGTTTATCGGCATTGTAAACATTATAATAATACATGTAGCATAAAAAAGACATCATATTTTATGTCATTAAAAAAGTCAAAGTATAGAATACCATAACATACAGAATAGTATGTTATCAAAAAGTCATAGTGAAGTATTTAATAACAAATGAAAATTGTCATAGAATAGCGTGTCATGAAAGTCATAAAAAATTAATATTATAATGTGTCGAAAAAAGTCATAACATAGTTTGGCAAAAAAAATAAAAAATTTAGATTATAGTATGTCGAATAAAGTAATAGTTTAGTATGATGAAAAAAGTAATCTTCACAGTATAGTATGTCGAAAATAGTCACAAATGCAATAGTATAGTATGTTAAAGAAATTCACAATAAACTAACAAAATAAGTAAAATCATATATTATGTCGTATAAAAGTCATAATATAGTATTTCAAAAAAGCAAAAAAAATACATAGTATGTCAAAAAAGTAAAAAAAAATCATATTATAGTACTGTATGTCACAAAAAGTCATAGTATAGTATCTCATTAAAAAATGTATGTTATGTTATAGAATAGTACGTCAAAAGAAATATCTTGGTATAGTATGAAATATAAAGTAGTTGTATATTATATCATAAATATTGTCAAAGTATAGTATGTCAGAAAAATCTCATATTATATTGTGGTGGAAATTCTAAGAATAAACATAGGGGAACTATGAAGAGATGAAATAGTTATATTGGCACACATTTTTTGAATAAAGAAATCATTTTGCTATCTGAATGCTTGGTAATTGAATTAGAACAACACTGCCATCACTCAGAGAGTGGACGGGCAGTAGAGAGAGGAAATAGTGTGCTCAAAAACAAACTGATCAAATGTTCTGCCGATACCAAGCAGACAAAGGCTCTGCCTAGTGTTAACGTAAATGAGAATACGCATCAGACCCAGAAATAATCTCAGTCCTTTTGAAATCCAATTTGGCAGACCCGTGAACATACTGTAGGAGTTGGACTCGCTACATGACAGCTCCCTGTTATAGAGGAATGTACTGAAGAAATAGGGAGATATTGTGCAAACGTGTACGCTGTTCTTTGTGCTATCCACACACAGGAGAAAGCAGCAACACTTGAAGACTAAAGGTCTTCAGAGGGAAAAGCTGCAACAGCCTCAGCAGTGAATATTGCAGAGAGAGAGAGAGAGAGAGAGAAGACTCCAACAGCACAAGCTACGAGAAGAACCAGAGGGGCCAAGCACCGAGGTGGACCAGCAACAGGACTTTGAGGACTGCCAGAGCAGCGAGGGCTCAGACTAGACCATCTCGAGAAGAGGACTCCATTTGTTGGGTCAAACAGAGCCCAAAGGACACAGGGTGGATAAGTGAAGGTCCCAAAATTAGCATGGAATGCTAAAAGGGGGGGGGGGGGGGGGGGGAGTATTGGCAGTTTCAAAATGTTCCACTTATGATTATGTATGTGTCTCATATTAGGCCTATCTACACAAGCGCTTGTCTCTTTCTGCCTCCCATGGAATCCAGCCCTCAGCTTCTCAGCCAATGTTGTCAGAAGCAAAGTCGTGGAGTTCAGCCCTGAACTATTAATTCCCAATAGACAGAAAGAGACACTCTAGATATGAAGTCATGAATCTACGGACAAAACACGTGTGTTTAAAGAAACCTGCCAAGAGTTGAAATATGTATAAGTAGCATTGTCTGTACTTCAGTCTGTATGTCTCTCTTGTCAGCCAGCTGCGATATCCCTGTTTGCAAATGTGAATTTTATTTATTGCAATACAACTCTAAAAGGACAAGCTTGCTCTTTGTGAATTCTTCTTTAAAATGCCACCATATATGGTAAAAAAGTCATAGTAGTGTCAAAAACTTTCATAGTGTATTATAATGGGTCATAGTATAGTTTGTCGTAAAAAAATATGATACTATATAGTATATAGTAATACATGGAATGGTAATAAAAAGTCATGTATGTAAAGAACAAAACCATAGTATAGTATGCAATAAAAAGTCCAAGAAAAGTCTGTAGAAAAAAAGAAATTAAAAAGCCATACCATAGTAGTATGCCACAAAATGCACAGGATAGTTTGTTGAAATAGTAAAAAAATTATGTTTGTTGAAAAACAAACATAAAAAATCCAGAAAAGTTTGTCAAAAAAAGTCATTAAAAGAATCATAATATAGTATGCGAAAAATGTAATAAAAAAGCCATTTAATAATATGTTGAAAAAAGTAAAATAAATAAATACAAAAAAAGTAATGAGAAAGTGAAAGTGAAGGAGTTGTGTTTTTTGTTTTTTGGTCATTGTTTTTTAAAATGTAGCAAAATGATTCAAAAAAGGTACCTCAAAGTATAACTTAGTGCTTGACTAAATGTTCTTTGTTACTTTTACTGTCACCGCTGAAATATATTGGTACTGTAGAATGTTAACCTCTAATGAGTTCTAAAAATCCCAAATTCTCAGTAGATATTTTAAAGAACATGACTTATACAGCCTTGTTTGACAGTAGAGCTTCATAGACACATCATGAGATAATTATTGTCTCTTGTTATAGAGAGAGCAAAGATTAATATGAATTCAAACAGCAGAAAAAGTATTGACCTTGCTTAACGGCAAAAAAATTTAAAATAAAACCACAGGTTTTAAATGTCTTTAATATTCATTTGTTTTATAGAAAGTGGTTAAGAAATATATCAGAGGAAAGCCTAAGACAAGTTGAAACCCCACTGATGAAAGCTAATGAGTTCCCTCTTTTTCAACAGCTTTGTCTAGGTTATATGCAGATGTTTACTGGAGTGATATTTTTGGGCAGTAAAATCTTGTGAAGAGGAAGTCTGGCTGCAGACTAAAGCTGACTTCTAGGTCACTCAAAAAAGAAGAAAAAAAACCCTGGTGGTTTCTCAGTTTTAAACTAATTACCCGACAGTCTGCCAGCCTGACAGTCTGAGACTCACACTTCAGTAGTGCGACAAGTGAATTTCATGCTTCAGTGATTGTTTTATATTTAAAGGGCATTTTCTGACATATGTTCTGTCAAGCCTGTAATATCTAATCAGAAGTTTGGCCTCTGTTGTGAACTGACAAAGTTAATTTCATCATCTTTTCACATTTATCACAACCGTCTAGACAACTTCCTTTTTTCCAGCTGTGTTTTTGCAACGTGCTGATGTTTTATAGGTAATATGTGTGATGTTCTCTCCACATGGCTCTCATGATTTAATTAATATATTTATTAATAAATATTATTATAACTTATGTCCAATTTGTGGACAATTTATTTTAATTTAGTCATGTAATCACATTTATGTCAACAAAAATGTTTTTTTAAGGCTTTCAAATTGTAATTGTAACAGTAATCCTCTGTTTATACACAATGCTAAAGTTACCACATAAAATCTGAAAAAAGATTTTCAAAAAAATACTGAAAAATGAAGATGATTAAAAATACAAAATAAATTCAATCTTTTGAAAAAAAAGTTTTTTTAGAAAATGTGCAAAAATGTGTAGTTTACTGAAAAACCTGATAGTGATTGACAAATATTATTTATGACCCTCTACGCTCTTACAAGCAGACTTTGCATTGCAGTCCCTAAATAAGCAGAAAGGTGCACTTAGTAGAATGCAGATCTCTGCCAGGTGCGTCTGCAACGACGACTGCTGTTTTGTATTTCTAAAACAATACAATCCACTCTTGGCCAACTCCCCGTTTAGGGTAAGAGTAGTGAGTTAAGAGTCTGCAGGCGGACAATGGCTATATAAACCCGGCAATAAAAGGTATTTTGAGAAGGTGTGAGTCACCACAACCACAAGAGATTCTTGAGCATGAAGCCATAAGTGAACATCCAAATTATTATATAGTTTACTGCAGCAGAATGAGAGATTAGCCGTGGACAGACACAGAGGTGCACACGTGCACACTCACTCACTCACTCACTCACTCACTCACTCACAGACAAAAGCAAGAAATCATGTGGCTCTCCTGGCGGTGATTTTTTTTATTCCCAAATATTGGCCGTATCCTCAAAATGAATGACAACTTCACACAATCCACAACTTAATGCCATTGAAAATTTATTGTGATATCTGATAGTTTACATTAGAGTGAAAACAGACATGTGACATGGCTTTACTAAGACAGTATGCAAAGCAATGTAGTCAAATAAAAAGCATATAATATTTTTGTTTTCAAATTTAGGAGAAAAAAAATAAAAAAAATAAAACAGGCACGACATATAGCCATTATAAATACAACATGCTTTAGACCTTAAACTGTAGTTTAACAGTCCCAAGAAAAGAACTTGTACAGTCTTTTCCCCTGTATACCCATCTTGCCTTTGATCAACATCCTTTCAGGTACGTTTTTTTTTAGAAAGTAACAAGAGCTCAAAAAGTAGGTAGCCAGTGTCACAATAAAACGAAATAACAATAAAAAGTAAACAGTTTTTCAGCAGCAAATATCTACATTTTTCATCCAGGCTGCTTTGACGCTGTTGAGTTCAGAGAATCAAAACATTCTACGGAAAGACAATGTCATACGCGACAGGATTTCTCCTCTTTAAATTTGGTATAGCGGTTGAATCTGCAGGAGAACCTGGCATCCTTCCGCCCACGGACACATGACACTGATGCATTCGATAGAACCTGGTTCGTATTTGGTACACACCGGTGGTGACACTGGCAACTGCTTTTTGTTGGTTCAACTTGGACCGACTGATCGAAGGGAGAGTAAAGCGGCTCTGCAAGCCACCACTAGCGGCGCCATCTTGGAGGTCCTTTGGGAGGAACTGGCTGTGTACATAACAGTTAACAAGTCAGACTACTGTCGGCCCATTCAGTAACGATTTCAGCAGACGTGAATGGTCTGCTTGGATTGATTCATTTTGTTTCCGAACGTAGCTACCAGTGCCTCTTTGCTCTGTAAGTTTGGTAAAAGTTTACCAAGTTAAAACCAAACAAAAGGCTGGGTTTTGACATTTTCAGCCAGATCTCTTCATCTTACCAGAGAGTGAAGGCTGGCTGACCAGATTAAAGGCTGCATCCCAATCCAGGAGCTGCAACCTACCAAAAAAAAAATGCAGCCCTTGAAAGTGTGTCCTTCAGAGAAAGTAAAGGCGAGTGTAGCCTCACGGACATGAAAACCAATGGTGCATTCAGGCGCTCTTTGTCTACTCGTAAAGTAAATTGACAAAGCAATCACACCACAAGGTCCATTTGGTGTTTTGGAGCGCCTCCCTTGGCAGGTGGAGTTGCCGAGTTGTCACTTATGAACCAGATGAGTGCTCAGAAAAGGAAGATCATGTGAAGATCAAGCTCCAACAGCTACCAAATGGATCTTGCGGTGAGATCCTTTTTGACAACCACTGTTTTAAAAAGCCAAGAATTTGCTTTCAGTCAGAGCAGTTTTCAAGTTTATCACCAGGAAATGGCTGACGAAGTGGTGAATACCAAGGAGTGAACTCAGTTCATGAAATGTAGCCCGTTTACTGGCACTGATGAACACAGGAACAGAAATATCAATGACGTCATGTCGTATTTCACAATTTTAAGAATTGACTAAGACCGCTTGAATGTATCATTAAAGAGAAACAACAGCCGGCTGAAAGGTTTTGTTTCAACACTTTAAAGTTTCTCAAGTAGAAAGTTTCACCACTTCATCACTAATGGTCGTAGTCCGAAACATGCACCGTTGCACCTGTAACCACACCCACCAGTGATGTCACGTCGTACCGACACACCCCTGGAGTACACTTCCACATCCCTGCAGCCAGGTGAGAAGTTGAAGCACTGGGTGTCATTAACAACAAGACTTTCAGCTACTGTTGGGTTGCTTTTTAAATAACGGGTGTGCAGGGGATTGTGGGACACAGAGAGCTGCATTTCAAGGAGTGTTAAAAATAAAACAGGCCTTGTTTGACTTGTTAAGAGTCTTAAAATACAAACGTCAAAAGAATGCAGCCCAAGAACTGGGATGTAGCAACTGAGCTTAGGTAGCTAACAAGTTAATATTATCAAAACAATAAATCAAATAAATCAGGAAAATTCATTTTCGATCAAAGCACGAAAATGAATTAGTTCTCAAGAAATACAATCAGATATTCACAGCCAACATTTCCAAAAGCTAAGGACCTCCGATATGGCGGCCAGATGGTGCGTTTCATCACCTGAAAGCTATACAGGAGACACTGACTGTGGTGCGAATGGGTCTTGGTAAAGGCTCTCCCTGCGACATGGTGGGAGATTCCAGCTCGCCCTCAATGTCTACATGGCTCAGCAGAGACCTAAACATCAGCCCTCTAACGGGCTCTCGCCACACAAGCTAAATAAACAGGCTAACAGAAAAACAAAACAAAATAGGGATAAATCACTTCCAAACAAACTAACCTGGCTCTCGACCTCACGGATCACCGGGAGAGAAACCAAACAGCTGTGAAAGAAAAAACAAAACAAAACAACAGGACAAATAAAAACACTTCCAAACCCCCCCCAAAAACAGAGAAAAAAACAAAAGAGAAATAAACTGTCTGAGGAAAAGAAACTAAACATTCACGTTTGTGTGCAAGTATGCATGTGGGCTAATACACATGCACGCACGCACGCACGCGCACGCGCGCGCGCACACACACACACACACACACACACACACACACACACACACACACACACACACACACACACACACACACACACACACACACACACACACACACACACACACACACACACACACAGCCAGAGGTACAGTGAACAAAAGTGCTTCAAGTTGGGGAAGTAAATGAACTAACCCAGTAGAAATACGTATAAAACCTTAAATATGTTACTTTATGTACAAAAACTGTAACACGGGCCAATATCTCAGCTGTTTATGTCTTTATATTTTCAAGTAGGTATCACTAAACTATCAAGGGTTTGCATTGTCATCGTTTTTAGGATAAAAGGTCATGTGATCTGACTGACCTCGCCGGCAAAGTAATCAATCACTGCTGATTATTAAATCTCTCCAATCCCACGTTGCCCCTCCTCCACCTTCTGCCATCTTTTTTTTTTTTTTTTCCAAGCCTTGGGCGTCCCCCCCCCACGTTCCAAACCTCCTCCTCTATGCTTTAAAATGAATATACTGAATATCCCTCTGTTTTTGCACCTCTAAATCTTAACGTAGAAAATATAAGCGTGTGTATACCAAGTCTCTGTTGTTGTCCCCCCAAAAAAAGAAAATGAAACAGGGAAGAGCTCTTTGAGGATTTTGGTGAAGAACGTTATTTTTGAGGGCCACTTTGAATCAGAAAGAGGGGGGGGGGGGGGGAGGGAAGACACATCGGTTCACACAAAGTGTATTTTTTCTCCGGAGTTATGCACCGCACAACAGAAAATATGAGGGGAGGCTGTTCATGTTTTTGAAGAGGCACAAGCTTCATACGGCTTAGAGGCAAATCAGAAAGAGACGATTCATACGCTCTAACAGAGAGAGAGAGAGAGAGACGGATAAGCATATAAAGTGCAAAAGACCTACAACAGCGGGAAGGAAATGGCGGGACTTCTACGGTAGCAGCAAAGAATCATCGAAAACTACACTTTTCTCCAGCAAAAAAAAAAACTGAAAGGAAAAGCGGAATTTGTCGAAATAATTTGAAATAAAACGAATCATATAGAAGAATCTAACTAAAGGCTTAACGGAAACGACGCAAAAACCCTCAAACCGTCCAGGTCAAACTTTCTCTCCGTCTCCGACAGTCTGTCGTTCATCTGTGAGAAGGCCATTAAGAAAAAAAACAGACAAGAACGAACAAACTTTTTGCCTCTAAACTGAGATGAACCAAAGGCCTCTGCAAAGTGCAAACGAAGTAGCATCGTTCAAGTATGTCACTGTGTAATGCGTGACTACACACACACACACACACACACACACAATGCATATATACACACAGTAATATGCATATATACATATGTGCATGACAGCAAGTATATATTCAGAATCCATGTTCCAATATCTACCTACTACGAACATTTTCATAGTATTTATGGGTATGTAATCGTAGTATGTGTGTGTATATATATATTCATATGTAGTTGTGTCTCTTGTTTCATCACTAGACAATGGAATAATACAGTCTGCCTTAATGCTTTATGACACGTGGCCACTGATGTCAGGTTCCCCAGTCTAGAAACTAGTTCTGCTCCTTTTCAGGTCTTTTTCACTTGCTGCAAAATGGGACCAGCCACAATCGCACTTAGCCAAACACTACAAGTATTTATATATCTATATAGTAATTATATATATATATATATATGTGTATATATATCCATTTATGTCCAACAAATAGTAGGTGCTGCTTTCAATGCTTTTTGGGTGCTGAAAAGGTACCAGAAGGTGGGGAATTAAGAAGATTCACGAGAAAGAACAAATAAAGATTAAAAAAAAAAAAGAATAGGGAATAAAATCCTACACTACTGCAATCCCATCCTTTGCCACATTTTGTTTTTTTTAAAAGCATAATGCTGCTACATATTTTGTAACTAGAATAAACTCCCTTTCCCCTCCGCTCCTCACTCGTCCCTGATTGCTCATTTGGACATTAGCAAAGAAAAGCATGCTCAGCTATGGGCAGAGATACAACAACAACAACAACAACAACAACAATAACAAAACATAACAGACTTGACAGGGAAATAAAATGCTAACCAGTAACATCCATCTGCCATCAAAACAAAACCTTACCGAACCCAGAAGTTAAAACTAAAGCAAATTACATTTAAAAAAAAGAATCATCATCCGTCTCGCTGGGTGGGCGAAATAAAGAAAGACATGTCCCCATCGGTGAAGTCTCTCTCCTCTTCGCATAGTGGTCGCCGTGTCACCACAATCACTTGCTAGCGTGGTTCGGTGGGGGGTGAGGGTGAGCGGGGGGGGGGGGGGGGGCAAACCCAAAAAGCTCCGGCGCTGCGAAGGAGAACACACAATCTCTAAAGTAACGACAGGACTCCTGTGACGTGAATTCTCAACAGTTGCTCCTCTTCCTCGTCGTCTTTTTCTTTTTCTTCTTCTTCTTTAATGTAATTTGTTCTGTTTCAAGATGGGCGGGTGTGCACGTGAAGGAGGCGAGAGGGTGAAGGTTGGTGGAGATGGGGGGGGGGGGGTCGATGGTCGTCGCTCCACGCAGTTCAATAGAGAGCATTCCAAGGTCAGAAAAAGAAAAGAGGAGCGTCACTCCCATCCATTGTCCTTGATCATGTGAGCCAGCTCGATGATGAACTTTCCCTCTTTGTACTTTTGACTGCTCTCAAACGCGTGTTCCTGTAAACAAAAAGAATACAATGTTTAGTTACAAGCTGTGGTGGAATGTAACTAAGTACATTTACTCAAGTACTGTCCTTATATTTGAAGTACCTTAACTTGAGTATTTTCATGCCCCTGTATGCTACTACTCCACTACATTTCAGAGGGAAATATTTAACTTTTTTACTGAGCTACTTTTAGTTACTTTCAAAAATCCATTTTTACAAAAACCTTTTTGTTACTGCTGGACAGTAATCCTACACACAGAGTCAAAGTTGTGTCGGAAGTAAGCTAGTAAGTGAGTTAAGATTGTTTTGTCAAACCACAAAGCAACGCGCGAAGCAACGCGCGAAGCAACGCGCGAAGCAACGCGCGAAGCAACGCGCGAAGCAACGCGCAAAGCAAAGTGTTATAGCTGATTTTAAGTGAATGATGGAGAAAACCGTGATTCACATGCATTTGCAGAGGAGGCATTCATCACACTACAGTATGCAAATAACTCAGCAGTGACTTTCATTTTCAGTCAAATAAATATGCACACATTTATTCATCTGGCCTCAGTATTAGCTGAGAAAAGCAGGAAGTTTAGAGGCACGGAGAAAAACTGAAGCTTTCCTCCAGTGACCAAATCCCCTCTTTCAAAAGTCTCAACTTCCTGTCACACGTCTCCTGAAGAGCTGGATAGTTTCCGGCGTGCGTCCCCGTCCTGCTGAGCTCCCGGAGAATCAGGATGTCGATGTTGGTCTGTGTCTTTGATTGTTTGCTCAGCCTGCTTTGCCTTGTAAACCAGCTCCGCTCTGCTTTGCTTGCGGGGCTTTTTGTGAGACTCTCTAATTGTTTTTTTGTGTCACCGAAGGAGCGGCTTTAAGTGAGTCCCTGTCTTGTACTTTGTTCAGTTATTTTACACTCTTCTATAGTCGTCTCAGACAATTACCGGGAGAAGCCTCTTCAAAATGGCCTGACATTTAATCACTGTAGACTCTCAGAGGTACCAGTCTGTCTGCAGCCAACCTTTCGGCACTGTAATTATCTCGCGCGCTAGGAGACCAAAGAGTTCTCGATCTCTGAGCCTAAACACAATCCTGAGCTAAAAAACTGTCACCATGGCTTTAAGAAGCAATGTTTTAATGAGAACAACCGTGTTCCTTTGACCCGCAATAGCATAATTTGTCCTGCAAGCCGAGAAACCACACAGTTGCAACACAAACACGGGCGTTAAGTGGTGCATCAAGAAACATTAAGAGCTAGGGTGAGCGTTTAAAAGGACACTTACATATTTCCAGCCCAGCGTGGTTTTACAGTTTTCACAGTAGATGTCAGCCACGGCGTGTAAACCTGTGAGGAGAACCCGCTCCTCGGCTGGCCCGCAGCCGACATTCACCCTGCAGGGGAGACAGGAAGTGGAGAGAAGGCCACGGAGGTCAGGGAGCGCAGACGAAGAAGAGCTCAACATGTTCACCTAAAGTAACAGCAGTGCTCAAAGTATTCAAAGTATCCACGTCGAAGTGTACTCGGTGCATGGTAGTGTATCAATTATTACAAATTACCAAAATTGGAGACTAAAAATCTCAATTATTTTTCCATATATAATATATTAGATTTTGCATACATGAGATTTTACCAATTTTAAGTTATTTCTTGCACTGAATACAGTTAACAAATTGCAAATGTCAAGAATACATCGACATCCAGCTAAAAAAACAAAACAACGGCACATTGCTTTGTTCCCAGAAATGACCCGATGGAGATATTTCAGTGATATTTTCATCATCTTATATATCTTCACATAAGTTTATTGGAGGAAATTATAAAGCCTCCAAAATGGAAATACTACTCAATACATCAAAACTGTACGAAAGTACAGAACTAAATAAGTGAATACTTCAGAGAAATCTATTGTTTCTTTCCTGTCAACGTTACACCACTCCCTCCCAGTAAACACAGTGTTGCTGATTAGCTTTTAATTAAAGGAAATGCCACAGGCAAATAAACAATCATTTTATGTAACCAAGCTACATGTAGACGTCTGCAAGACTTTCATTTTCCCACCAAATGCATCTGTTTTTAGGTCTTTTTTTTTTTTTTTTTTTTTACCCGCAAAGCACCATAAACATTGCTCGCTGGGCTTCAGGTGCTCTCACATTGGGCATGATTGGAATAATTTATTTGGACTCTGGAGTCTGTAGAGTGCTTCTTTCATTCAATTCATTCAGGCAGGTAGGAGCAATGAATTTCAGAGTCGGGCAGCACAAAGCTGCTCCGTGACACCTGAAAGTGTCTCAGACCTCTGGGGGGGGGGGAGACTTCTGTGTGGTTCATGAAGACTGAGAGTAGAGACCCAAAAACCAACCAAGCAAGAAATACACCACTAAAAAGCGGCTCGAGGACCTAAAGAGACAGATGTTAGCCAGCAGCTCCTGCAGCATTGACTGACATGAATGTTTGTTAGATGTCTAGGTTGCTTATAACCATCGTTATCTCCGCCAGGAGGATCATGCGACGGGCTCGCGCGTGTGAATGACTGTGCCCATAAGTGTCTGTCCACGGCTAATCTCGTATCCTACTGCAGTAATCTGCATAATAGTTTGGCTGCATACTCAAAGACCTCTCGTGGTTTGTGGTGACTCATACTTTCTCAAAAAAAAAAAAAATGTATTCACCGACTGCCTGTATGGGCCACAGGTGATAACAAAGCTGAGTGCATCGCCAACCCCCCGCCAAGGCACAGAGAGGGGAAAACAGTTCACTTTTATCCAGTTAGAAGGTGTGTTTGGCTAACCGCTAACAGCTCACGGAGGTACCAGTACACACACTGCTGAGTACATCGCTGCAACTGGGACTGGGTGTAGCTGGCAGAGACTGGAATCAGACTGGTTTTGACTTCCTGTAATGCTGAAAATCTACGGCAATGTAGTTCACATCTATGAGCATTTAACCAAAAATGATGTTAGTATGAACGTTATTTTCTGAACCCATGAAGATCATCAAGGTATCCTACCCAGCTCCACCTAAGAGAGGTGGTGTATTTTAAGCACGCTGTGGTCTCGTTTGTGTGTGCTTGTTACTCACATGGAATGAAACCGTATGTGCACGCCAGCCTAACAACATTGGTGGCAGTGGTGCATGATAAAATGTCCCACGGGTGTATGGACAAAGACGCACCTCGATGGGATGCATCGTTTCTTTCCGAGGAGGGTATTAGAAGAAGGGAGCTTTACTCACTTTTTAAAGTGTTTCATTGATTTTTTTTTTTTTCCCCACAAGGCTGTTTGGAATTAGGGAATTTGAACAAAAGTGTCTGTCGAGTGGCTCTAATTTCGTTTAATGTGTTTGCTGGAACGGATAATCGAATACGACTACTGGGAATAATTTCCGTGGTGGTGGATGTGAACTTTACCTGTGTAAACCCCCCCCCCCTCACGTTTTTTTTTTCCTGGGCTAGTAAAGGTGCTCGTGGCTCCACCTGCCTGTGCATTGTTCTCAATTTTGTGCATGCGTGTTAAAACACAATTTTAACATACGTGTGCAGTCATCGTGGCAGCAGCGGACAACAGCTGCACAGAAAACAAAAAGTAAGAAAGTGTGAAAGCAAAGCAGTAGGTTTAGGTGAAGAAGGGACGCTTGAACTCTGCTTTGAATTCAAACATACGCACCCAGTGGTTTTAAAACCCCATCTAACAAATTAACTTCCTGTCTAACTTTTATTTACAAGCCCCAGAACACTTTTAAATTATACATAGAGTAGACCAAATGTACAAAAAAAAGAGTAAAAAAGCTAAGTTTTTCACTCTGGAGAGAAAAAGAACCGAGGTGAATTGTAGGTGTGGGTCTCATACTTACACTGAATTAAACAGATAGGCTCTTCCTTGACTGCCTTGAAATGACTGAAACAAGAAAGAGAAAAAAAAAATCAGGTAAGTACACAACACCGCTGAGAACAAGAATGTCAGCAACTGACGCCCCGGGGTGCTTTTTCTCCCAGTAACTGCTGTGCGTACTTGTTCTTCCACCTTGTCAAGGTTCCCACACACCAGTTTGGCCGGAGGTAAGAACTAAAACGAGGCTCAGAGAGGCGCTAAAGTCTGAGCACATCAATCATTTACGATGAGAGGTGTTGTTTTTGGACTCCTCTTAGTTTCTTGTTACTAATCGTTACATCAGAGCAGAAAACACCAACTCAAAACTACACATTTCTTACTTCATTTCCTGCTAAATATTTACAAGATATGTAAAAAGTTACAAAACTATGTAAAAAAAAAAAAAGCTGTTGGTGCTAGAGAGAAAATACAGATGGAGAGTTGTGTGCTTTGTATCAAGTTAATCAAAGTAAATGGGATTACATAAAATCTAGATACAAATCTACCAAGAGTCACATTTGAGCCTCGGGTTTTCTCAAACTCGGTGTGTTTGCAGAACAACACAGCAGCTGTTAAAGCAGCGTCTAAAAGCTCATAAAAGAAGACACTTTAAGAAGACGAACAGCTGATTACGATACCGAGCCCTGATTTAATGATTTAAAACATTCCCGTCAACCTCAAGAGACTACATGCGGAAGACCTGTTTGCTTGAATGCATGGAGGAGGAAGTTACGTGTTAAAGCTCCCCTGAGGAGTTTTCTTCTCAACAAATACTGTTCTGTTTACATTCAGTGTTTCTCACCAAAACACAGTGTGTGTGTGTGTGTGTGTGTGTGTGTGTGTGTGTGTGTGTGTGTGTGTGTGTGTGTGCGTGTGTGTGCGTGCGTGCGTGCGTGCGTCCTTGAGGCACAACATGACTACACTACGTATCCTGTGTTCCTCCGAAGTGCTGGTTGTGCCTATTCTCAGAAATGACTGCTACATTTCTGCATTATTAAACGCATGATCGGTGGGACAGGTATGGCAGGATGTGAAGAGACTCCCAACAAAGCCAAACAGAGAAGCGCAAAAATATTGCAGAACATTTAGCAGAGAAGCAGCTTTCGGCATTGATATGAGACTACTGGCGTTTTACGTATCGATATGAAAACCTGCCCCCCAAAAAAAGGTCAGAGACCGTTAAATAAAATAGCACCAACAGACAAATACAAAATCCAGAAATATGAAACCTTAATATCCTGCTGGTAATAAAGACAGACGGGAAAAAGTGCAAGTGTTTCATTGAGAAGTTTGAAAGATTCCCACAATTTGGAAAATAAAAGTTCACTGTCAAATCTTTGCTACTTTAAACGGTAAACAACATGTCAGTGATGTCAAAACCTCAAGATTTCTACCAATATCACCTGCATATTTTATAATGAGGCAGTTTCTTTACCTACCCTTTCCAAACTAAACCTGAAGAATTGCTACAATCACATAATAATAATAATAATAATAATAATAAACAGACGTTAACACACATCAATCGTGTGGTCCTGATGAAGGCAGGAGGTTAAATTAAAATCTGTCTTTATATAAATATCCTGCCTACTGAGTCCACACATCACGTTTTCTGTGTTTTAATGTGAACGCAGAGCGGTAAAGCCGTCACAGTCGGGGACGACGACACGGCCTTCGTCTCCCACGGCCGCGTCATCCTCGGCCGGCTAGACAGCGGCCCCAATCGGCTTTGCTCTTTCCATTGCAAATGAGTGCGGCAAGATAAGTTTGTGGCTGCGGTTGAGCGCGCTGAGCTAATACCGCCTAATAGGAGCACCAGCTGCCTCCTCCGCTGACCACCGCCGAGGCTCACGGGACCATTTTCAGCTGTCCGAGTGTTGAACATTTGTCAAAACACGGGAAAGTTTTATTTCAGATAATAAGGAGTTTGGTTTGGAACCGATTCAAGAACAACAACAAAAGAGGATAGTTCTTCTTTTCTCTACTCCCCCCTCCTTTGGTCGCTGTAGGTGTTGATGTCTCATTGTTGCATCCTCCGAAGCGCATTGTTTTGTGTTGGAAGTGAAGTCTGCGCGCGCGCGCACACACACACACACACACACACACACACACACACACACACACACACACACACACACACACACACACACAGCCAAAAGACATGTGACCTTTAGCTGCCAGAGGGAACTAGGTCGGTCCCTGTGGAGTCAACAACAAGCACCCTCTCCACAGCGTTTATAGTCCGGGGGGGGGGGGGGTCACTCCATGTGACAAGAGCTGGGTGTCATATCTGCACTTCACTGTGGCTCAGCCATCAACTCAACCACTGGCAAAAAAAAAAAAAGTGCACGGCTCCATCTCTCGCTGCCCTTATCTGTTTCCCACAGTCTATTTATACTTTACTGTAGATCACCGGGGCCAAAAGAAACATCAGGCTGCTCGTCTCACACAACCCGTTAAGAATCTATAACTGCAAAGTCCTACAAAGATCAGGAGAGAAAAAAAAACATTTTGGTCGTGTGTGTTGTTTTTTTTAATACAGACAGAAGCCAGGTTTTGGGGCTGCACTAAACCCTCCAGACTCCCGACAACAATCCTGTTAGACAGGATCCTGCAAAGGTTTGTATCCAACATGAGTGCAGAGAGAATCAGCTGCAGACTGGAAGTACTCCCACAGGTTTTCTTTTCTTTGCCGTTTAATAAAACATGAGCAAATGTGGAGTGTGGTTACCAAGCTTTTTTTTTTTTTCTTAAGCTGTTGCAATTTCATTTGTTTTTAAAAATGCTCGTTCCTAAGAAATGAATTCTACAAAGCAAATCTCAAAATCCCAGAATCCCTCTCGACCACGCGGGACTGAAGGGAACAAACAATACCTCGCACAGAGAAATCCGCTTCTTTCAGCCAAACACACAAAACACAAAACACAAATCCGACCCCTTCGACAGGCTAAAATGCTTCATCTGCAGAGAGCAGAGATTTGGTTCTTTAACGGTCACACAGGCAGACGAACTACATCTGATTTCACCAAAATTCACACAAAAAAAAGGGATTTTTACTTCGGCTTAACTCAAAGCTATTAACAAACCTGCTGGGGTCGATTTTACCATCTGTCTCAGCAGATGCCCGGCTGTGGTAGGTGAAGGTTCAACTACAACTGAAACACAACTGAACACAATTTAAGGGGAGCGTTTTCTTTTAGGATTAAACGTCTGATATTTACAAGCTTACACTATGTTATGCAATACTTTTATCTAAAATACATTTTACGCAAGTCATTTTACACGTTGGCTAACATTTAAGCTATTTCAAAAGGCTCAATCCTCCTTTACAATGTGAGCAATACACAGACTGTACTAGAGCGTTATACAGATATATACTAAGAGAGATATATCTAACAATAAAAATAAATCTACATCAGCTGATCATAACTGAAAATATGCTGTGTAGTAAATAGTTAAACAGGAAAGATGGGAAGGAGAATTCAGGGACTGCCGTGATGCTGCCGCAAGGAATTGTGGGACGGCATTATCTCTTTTCCTTTGGTACAAGGACGGTCTAGTGTTCCCTATGCTAAAGGAGACATAAAAAGGAAGCATTGAAGCACCTTGCCTTAGCATTTAGAGAAATCGAACCGCTTCGTATGTAAATAAAAACAGCTAATTCTGATCCTTTGTTTTGATCATCACTCATCATGCTCTACATTTACAAAAAAAAAAAAAGACGTAGCCTTCTTAGCTAAATGCTAACAGGGATTCAAACAGATCTGGCGTTGTGTTTATGACCGATAAATACAAATATTGCTCTATTGCCAGCTCTGCAGTAAAATCTATGAAAAACAGCGACAGGAAAAATAGTCACAAAAACATCCAGAAGCGTGCGAGTTATTGTGAGTCGACGTATAGAAAGCTACTGATACGAAATATTTTGTGTGGACTAAAATGGTATAAGCAGGTCTGATGCCTCACTAGCTTCTGATTGGTTGGGGACAAAACAAAACAACCCAATCACAAGAATAAAGTGGCAAATGTGAACAATGTCAGGCTGCAGGAAAGAAGTAAAAAGAAGTGTCCGATTAATGCCGTGTTCACCATCTTCATTTAGCATTAAAATATTGCACAAAGTGTCTTCTGTCATTTCAATCCGCCAAATACTATTTCCCTCTGCTAGTTTTGCTAATATATAGTTCAATAAAAGTTGGCTAACCGTGAATACACTTGGTTTAATTATGAAATTAAAGACAGAAACGGACCGCTCCGTCTTACGTCAGTCGCGTGTAGACCATCAGAGTCTTGGCAAACTTCCAGCTGGAAGAAGAAGGGGAAAAAAACACAACTCAAACCCCAAAGGAAGTGCGTCTGTTAATGGCGAAAAAAGAAAAGTGTGATCAATCCATTAGAGGGGCTTCCATCAGCCTGATGGGTGGGACGAAGCCAAGGTGCTGCATGAAACACTCGGCCTGCTCCTCAGTATTCAGGCAGCGTCGTCCGGCTCCAGGACCTCGTTCACACTGCAGGACTCTGCTCTCACACTGCTATCAGGGTGGTTTCTCCGACCTGATGACGGATGTAGCCCACATCTGATCAAAATATGAACTGACGGCGATGTCGAAAAGATGTGCTCAGGGTGACGACATGACAACGAACGTCGGATCGGATTTCAGCACGTTTCGTTTGGAGGTGATTATGTTGTACTCGTTGGCCTTCACGCTGACAGAGCCTCGTCCAGTTGACCGTTAAGTCACTCGTGATTGTGTCGATCAAAGCTTAGAAACTGCAGTCGGACAGTTGGGCTACTTTGATTGACAGGCCACTAGCAGAGACGTATACGCCGTCTCTACGTCACTTCTTCCGTTCATTGGTTGCAAAGCGGCAAGATGGCGACGGCCAAAATGAGGAACTCAAGGCTTCTAAACAGCAGACCACAAACCCATGGGTGACGTCACGGTGACCAAGTCCACTTCTTATCCCCGATATCTGTGGGCTGCAGTAAGACTGATACTAATCGAGGGAAAGTGTGAATGGTGGTGTCGTTTTGTTTCCAAAAACTTCAATGAAAATTGCAATAAGCTAAGTATGTGCATCACTGCTGGCTGCTCAGCCTCAATAATTAAACTTTTACTGCGAGAGGAAAACTTCTCTTTTGCAGCAGCTTCCCATATTTAGTCTAGCGGCTGAGGGGAGGAGCGGATTGAGGACTGAGCCTGCCATGCTTCCTTCTGGCCCGTATGCTCAGGTTAATCCTCTCTTTCGAGCTGCTCCATCTGCATCTTTTGCTCACCGGCTGGCATGCCTCGAAGACTCTACGGATAAGCTCTGCGAGGGGAAACAAATTATTTGTATTTATTTTTTCATACCTGGTTCTGGAGATTTCCAGCACTCAAATTGCAACTGTGGGGAGAAATCTGCCAGAACCTGCAGAGCTCCTTCAAACACCTCCCTTTTGTTGTTGGTTGCGTGGCCGGGTTACTGCCCCCCCCCTCCGTGCACACTGGGAAATAAAGTTCATAAGAAACGCTGTGCTGGAGCTTCACTTCACAAATTTCACATGCGATGAGAATCAAACATGGACAGGGCGCGTGGCCCTTGGCAGCGCGTAGTGGAAACCACCAGACTACGGTGTCATCTTCTCCTAAGTAACATAATCGGCTTAGAAGGGTCGATGCTGAGGACCGGTGATGCTGCCTGAACACACAAACGCTAACGAGGTGTGGCAGCGAATAGAGAGCTTATTAATAGATCTGCCAGCAGTATGGTCACAATCAATACCGAGATATTATTAGGAACAATTTCCAGATATCAATCTCTAGTTACAGCTTCTTAAAATATGTTTTTTAATTTAATATTTTGGGGTTTTGTACCGTCAGTCGCACAAAACAAACAATTTGAATGAGTCATGTGGATTTTATGGGATTTTGAAGAATGTCCTTGAATAATCAAAAAAACAATCAAGAGTGACAGTCATTAGTTGCAGCCCTAAAAGTAATTAATGTAGCAGGTTGTGTTCAACTAATATGCATTACATCAGACTAAACTCTGTACAAGTAAAAAACTTGAATAATAATTGAATTCATCTTGAATTACAATTATTAATTTGCATAACAGAATTGTCTAAAGCTAGTAAAAAGTTAAGGTTTTTTTTAAGTTTTAAAGATCTGATGTGATTTTGGACACTTTCCTTCACATTTGATATGAACTTTATGCCATAAATGGACTTTACTCACAGCGTGTATTTAGTAAATATAGGTTTACATGATATTTGTGATGTGTATTTTTTTTATTTCTTGATTTCTTTCTGCATCATCTTTAGTGTTTGTTCGATGAAGCTTACTACACATCCATACATTGGGAACCTCAACTGAGAACTGCATGAATTGCTCACACACACACACACACACACACACAACAGTGTGTGAGCTACAAACGCAACATGAAGCGCACCCACAGATCCTGTTTTCTACCCGTTCTTATAGAGATTCAAAAAGTTAACTAACTCAGAACAAACACACACAATATTATACGTCTTAAAGCCACAATGATCTTAGACACTCCATGATCTATGGAGATGTATTTCGTTTGTTTGTTAAATTAACAGCTTTGTCAGATCAGATGTTGTCAGACAGATACAGAAGCGTGAAGAGTTAAAGTATGAAAGCATCAAAGCAACATGTTTACTGTGTCAAACCTCCTGGAGAAACGACACAGTCCAACGAAGATCCCTTAATTAAATCCACTTTATAATTAAAGTGGATTGTTTAGACTAATTAGGTCATTTGTCAAGAGTCACCCAATGGCATTGGCCCAATAAACGGAAAGGAAACACAACCCAACAGTCAACAGATCACTGCAGTGGTCTCTGAGTGTTTAATGCTGAGCAGCTTTTATTGTTTAGTTTTCATTATCAATTAATGGGCTTAATATTTGGGTCATAAAAGCTTTTTATATTGATTGTTTTGTCCAACCAATAATCCAAAAGTTGAATATATTCAGTTATCTACCATAGCAGGCAACTAAAACCGAAAAATAATGTTTGAGTGCATTATAGACTAGAAGGAAAAAGTTTTCACAGGAACTTCATTTTAACACATTTAAAATCAGGATTTTTGGAACGACTTTTTAAAAGAATACATAGATTTTCATCCATGCCAACGCTTCTGAGAAAGTGCGACCCAAGTGCTAATTAAAGATATAAGACATAAAGGCTTTGCATTAATGTAATAATCAACATTCTTGTTAAACTGAGAAACTTCGTACATAGTGTCGCCCTCCTGCTGCACAACAAGTTCAAACAACAACAAAGTGGGTGAAAGAACGAACTTCCAAAAACCTGTACAATAGAATGCATTTGATTCATAATTGGAAATAATCCGTCTAAACTGAACTGATGAGTTTACGTCTCGTGAATGTGAGTTTGTTCTGCAAACGTCTGCACAGCCGAGGCCCAACGACAAACACAAGCAGGACAGGCGAGACATTTGCCAAAAGTTCCTCGACGGGCAGAGACGGTTTCACTACAGCAGCCGTTTCCAAACTTTTGTCACCCGACACATATTGAAGCATCTCGTAATCAATTTAGAGACTAGATGCTGAAACCATTGCCTCATTAAAGATGTGGCCTGAAGGTTTACATTTCAGAAAAGTTAGACATTTGACGTTGCCAGTGGAATTCTTGATTTCGGGCTCAAAGGACTGACAGCACATTTGCATTTATTTTGCACAACATTGTGAATTAATTTAATGTAAAAATGTGTTTTTCGTCTTCTGTTTGACTTCAACTGTTGGATGGCAGCTTATGGGTCATCTGAGTGCAAATACCAGATCCTCCACAAACATAACTCTCTCCAGCCTGAAGCTGATGAAGAAGTTTGGCGTTACGTCAGACTACAGTAGAGTGTCGGTGCCTGTCCTATCTGGACAAACAGCAGGGGACAAAAGAAAACCAATTAAACAGCATTGTCTTCTAAATGAGCCTCAATACAAGAGGAGTTTAACTGACCAAACTGGCTCCTAATGAAGCCGACTGTTTCAGCACTTTGGGGAACTCCCCGAGAAGCGACTACCGAACGGTAATAAATCACATTTATTTGCTTTTCCCAATTTGAAGCGCTCTGGTGCTACTGGTCCTCCAGCATTCCCGCTCCAGTGTCAGGTGTGAGGACAATAAAACAAACATAACCCCCTTTAACATCATCAGCCCCTCCCACGGTGACGACAGGAGCTCATAAATATCTCACTAGCAACATTCACTGCTCAGAATACGTCACTGAAGAAAGCAAATGTGGCAGCGCTTTGTAGCTGGAAGGAAAGCTAGATACTACATGTAGAGCTACTGACTATTTTCTGTATCAATTAATCCGCCAATTAATTGATACAGAAAATAGTCAGTAGATGCAGCAGTAACTGTAACTTTTGCTTTTATATCTTTAAGATTTATTTTCTGCATGCATATATTCTATTTATAAAACTGATTTAGTTTTTCCTCACTGTTACTCTGTTTATTCAACCACACACTGAGTTTCCATCTTGCTGTGTGTGCATTCTTGACTGTAAACACTTTGTGTGAACTCTGTCACATAAACTAAGTTTCATTTTTAACATGAGTGGTGTTGTCTTCCTCGTTTCATGTCGTGTCTCAAAACCAATGAACTTCCTGATTGCAAACAAGAGGATGTGGATCAATTTAAAACAAAAACCAGCCTACGAAGCTTTAAACAACCAATGTGTCACAACTTTCTTCTGCAGCATTATTGTGTTGCAAAACCCTCCCTTTGCTAAACTCTTATTCATTTCCATTATTTTCTTCTCTGCATCCAGTTAAAAATGTGCTGCACCGACAAATTTAACCTCCGGCACAGGAGCCAATAAAACGTCACACAGACTTCGCAGCGTGACGATTAATCTGCATATCGGACGTGGCTCTCGACGTGTTAAGTGAGGTGCAGATAAACGAGCTCTCGTTCGCGCGATTGCTCATCCGAGTGATTTACGACGGTCTTTAACAATTAAAACCTTTCGCGGCTCCGAAACGACCACGTTGAGGCCTGTGATGCTGCTGAAAGGAGCGGCGCGGTCTGGTGGTTCAGCCGTTTACTCGTCTTCCTCCACGCACCGACGAGCTGCGAGCTTCCAAGTCTCTGGAGCCGCAGGAGGCAAATGGATTACCACACGTATAGATGGCGAAGGCGCTGATTGATCATCTTTGCCATTTCAATAATCAGCTTAGTGCAACGCACGGGGAGTCACCATCTTGCTTTTAACACCTAAAAAGGTCACCGCTTCAGTCGCTGCGACTCCGGCTCATCTGATAGTTTATGAACTTTACTCGCACTCTGCTCTCCAGCTGTCGATTCACGGTCGGAAACCAAAGCAGCTGTGCACGCTTGTGGCTGCAAATGCCAGCGACTGTTTGGACAATGTGGATTTCAATACCCAGATATCCTGTAATAAATCAATACTGTTATGAATCACACCATAAGAAACCTGATGGTGTGAGTCTCAGCCGTTTGTATCTCCCTCAGGCTCGGATTCGTCGCTCTCCGCGGGCGGATACATGACCAGATCCAGCAGGGCAATTTCATTTTGGGCAAATGGGCCGAATCTTCGGCATCCTACAGCGTGATGAGTTTGTTTTTGTCTCTGCTAGGATTATGGGAGGATTCATATGAAACCTATCAGTAGTCGTTTAAGATGTTGGAATTTCATTCAAAAAAAAAAAGAGTGTTTTCAGGCCCAAACTGGTGGCGTCAACGTTTCATAAGAACTCCACGGCTTCATGCTGGACCGGAGGAAGTGTGTGACGATAAGAGATCCTTCACATATTCTGTGGGACTGTCCAGGGTTGATACCAAAGGAGGAGATTGAAGAGAAATAATGAAAACTGACGTCCTACGACCGTAGATGTAGTGTGTTTTTAATCTGAAGATTCATTAACTTTACGAAGTTGCAATCTTCAATAAAGAAAAGTATCTTCGTAATGGATTTGTGGGGATCTCTCGGTGCAAATGTGTGTGTCGCAGGTCAAATTTGGACTAAAGCTCCAAGTGGATTTAATTTGGAAAATTTGGATAAAAAATATATGATGATAGAAAGGACTCTTGCTAAGGTTGCCGTGCTCTTATTGATGTCTAGAAAAAAATAACTCTAAACTGGATCAAAAAGATTCTATAACTTCATGTATTGATGATGAAACAAGTCTGCACACAATCATACTGCACTTGAGACTTTCCCAATGAAGCCATGAAGCACTGAGTTTGAAAAGACCTTTCAACTTTTCTGGTGCATCTTTAAGACATTTTCCTTTAAAATTCAGACTAGCCCTGACATCTCTCCAAAACATATAATAAAACTGTCATTTGGATTCACTTCAAGTCAAAAGTCTGTTAGAAAAGCTGCATCAAACAACCGACGTGTCTTATTTATATGAAAGCAGAAGAGCACAAACTCACTTGTTTTAAATGTGTAAAGTGTGTATTCATGCTCAGCAGGAGAGGATGTCGAGGAAAAATTGTTTTCCCAAACGTTACAATAAGACTGCACAAGATTGATGAGTACATACTGTATATAAAATATCAAAATATATGGACAGTTACTTTAAGTCAAAAGTTTACCACGCCTATGTGTCAAAAACTTCCACAACTCCTATTCCTGAAACGATTAGTTGACCAACATAAATTAATACAAATTATTAATAAACGTTTTCTACTTTTACCAAATAAAACCCACACATTTCCAAGTTCAGCCTCTCTTATGTGATCATTTTCTTTCCTCCATCTCATTATAAACTAAAACCCATTTGAGTTTTAAGTAATTTGAAGACGACACATTGAGCTCTGATTACCTGCAATAGGCATCTCTCCTTATTTTCTAACATTTTCAGACTAAAGAAAATAATAAGTTAATCAAAAGATTATCCGTGATTTAATAAATAACAAAAATAATCCTTGGTCGTTACCCCGATGACACCTTAAGAGCTCAAAATTCAGCAGTATTGAGATGAATGGAAGGACACAATTTGAACAAATAAAACCAACCACAGTGCAGTTCATAGAAAACTCGTGGGCAGTGATGCAAATCTGAAGCCTGACTGTCTGTATTTTTTTATCTCATATTTTGAAAGTAATCCTCTGAGGTCTCAGTGAGCCACAGCAGCAGCAGCTTTCAGTTTGACCTTTTTTTTTTACTCAAAAAAAGCAACAGAAACAAAAATAGCCAAGGCATTAACACTTTAAAAAGGCATGACCACCGACACTGACTTCAGCAATAACACCAGCAGCGGCTGTCATCGAGGCTTCTGAGAATTTATCAGCAGGAATAAAATACAGAAGCAAGAGGGAGCAGACGGGTACACGAGCTTCAGAGACGCAATAAGGAGGTGAGCGTCAAATAAAATGACATTGCTGTCAAACCCAAAGTGATATTTGCCACAACTAATACCAGAGGACAACACTAAATCACTGCAGAGAACTCTCAGTTCAGCCGAGCAAGGACTTATTAATTTCCAAAATATTACAAGGAGCCTGTCGAACTTTATCATCGTGGCTCATAATCTCACCCAAAAGATGATGAAGAAGACCCAGACAGCGATTATCCAACACCCAGACGAGTCTGCAGATTTATCAGGGTTTGATTTGAATAATGAAAAACTGAATAGAATTGCCATAAAAATGTTCAGAGAACAGCTGAACTCTCGTACTAACCTGACAAACTCAACTGTTGCTTGTGTTTTTCAGTCTGCTCCTAAATGAGTACCACTTATTTTAAAGCTGCATTGATTTATTCTATTAACATTGAATTAAATTAAACAAACCCACAAAAAAATCATCTGCCAACTTCAGCTTTTTAGCTTCTTTTAGCTCATTGTTTTGGCTTTACCGCCCATTTAAATCCACTGTTCACTACCCAATCCCCACCAAACACACATAGACACAACCTTAGCGGCTAGCTGGTGAACATAATGGAGCCTTTAGCAGCTTAAGATCCAGATGCTATTTTCAGGAGTTGGTGGAGACCAAAAACTGAGCAAAAACTTCAAATTAATGTTGCTCCATGTCTGCTGCATGTGTTAACAATTGTGAATAAAGTGCTAGACGTTGGATTATGTAGAGACTTGCAGGGCTAACTACTGTGCTGTAGTTGGTGAACTAACCGCTAACATGCTAGTCAGTCGGAAACTTGCTAGTGCCAGTCACAACTATCAAGTTAATCGTCAGTTAGCAGGCTAGGTAGCTTGGTCGCTAACTGGACAATAACTTCACAGAGTTTATTCAAAAGACGTATTTGTCCCATTGACTCTTATGAGTTTGATGTTGGAATTTGACACAAAAGATTGCAGCAATTGATGCTTCGCTAAGCTCCGAAGCTATTCCGTCAAACGGTCAGAGCTACGTAACCATTGAGCCACACTGTCACTAACTGCACTCCTCGAGTATATATTGTCTGATTTTTGGGAAAAACGAGAGACGCAGACAGAAGGGTCTACAATATGCGTTTTAAGGATAAATCCAGGATGTCAAACTATTTCAGCAGTGAATAAAGGCTAAAAAGATAAAGATAGAAGCTAAAGCTACAGATCACAGCGTAAAAGTGAGCCAACACATCAGCTGGAGATCGAGACAGAAGACAATGAGATTAAGTAACAACACTGTTCCTCTTTATTCACTGTGACAATCATTAAAAAGCAGCACATTCAGTATACCTTTAGTAGATAGCGTAGCATAAGTTACGTGCTAATGCTAGATAATGATGTGCTCATGTATGTGCTAATGTTAGCTCCACAGGTTGTTACGTTGAAACATATCATTTTAGAAACTTCTCCGGGTTACGAGTATCACCATAACACAACGTTAAATCATGACCAGCAGAGCCGAATAGCTGTCGGACCCTGGTCGGAGCTGGACGATGCTACGCTATGATTGGACGGTCTGCCTACGAGGGGGCGGGACTTAGCAAATGGTCGATTGAATGTCATGTGAAAGGCCGCAGGGTGACTTAAGTGGAGGACTGGAGCTGCCGTACCTTTGAGATGAGCTCGTCGTGGTTGGCCAGGTGTGCCCGGCAGTGGATGCAGCTGTAGGTGCGGTGGCAGTTCGGCAGGTAAGCCTGGAAGGTCTTTGACTTGGTCATCTTCACCATGTCAGTGGGGCAGGGCTCCTCGCTGGTGTCCGGGCTGGCACTGGAAGAGTTGCAGCTCTGCTGGACTTGCTGACAGAAGAAGCACTGGAAGATGCAGGCAAAAGCCGTCGTTGTTGTGGAGTGGGTGTGTGGCAGGCCCCACACAGACACCACGGGAGAAAATCAAACCTGCCGGGCGAAAAACAACAACAACAAAAAAAGTGTTGAGAGACGCGTCCCGTGCATCCTATTTTTAGAGCTCATGATCCTGATTGCATTTCCAATATAAACTCATATCGCTTGCTCGAGCAGTCATTTGATTACAGTAATCTATCACATGATTGCGAATCGCATGCTGTTGGCTACAAACACGGCTGTGATGTAACTTAATATGATGACACGTCAAACAAGCCCATGTTCATGTGAAGCCACACGACATGTTTCACTTGATCACAGACTGAGTTCTTATTCATAGTTCTGTCTCAGTGGACCGGCAGGATAATATTATTAAAGCTTCCGATGTAAATGTTTTTTTATGTGTTTGCATGCCAGAAAAATAATATATTATTAATAAAAAGAAATCCCTCAAAAAGGACAATTTGCTTCTTTACATTTCTTAAATGTGTTTCAACTGCGAGAACAGTTTGATTTAAGATTAGCTGTAACAGTTTCAATTAATGTCCAGTGTTTCTCTTTTTAATTATTGGCATCTTTATATTGTTGCATCTATCTATTATTATGTTCATTCACAATTGTTATTGCATTAGACAGGAGAAAAATATAACTGTAGATGACTGTGTAAGAGGAAATACAACAAGACTTTTCCCCTTTAGTTAGATGTGTTTTTAAGTTATTTTAGTAAGAGTAAGCCATTAATTATCATGTACCAGTTTAACTTTATAGACCAGAATGTTTTTAATATATGTTGGTCTTATTTATGTGATTAAGAGATTGTACTTAACAACAAAGTCAGATGGGGGCAGGAAACACGACTGTTTAGACAGACTGGTTGTAAACAAGCCAACAGTTCATCTAAACCACAAAGTCTGGAGTCTGACATGTTGGTTATAACCCCCCACTTCTGGAAAACTGTGTGTAGACAACCACAGTAAGAACCAGGAGGTCAGTGTGTAAACTGTAACGGATGTTTACAATAATAACTTCACTGTTTGCCTTCATTTTTCTTTACAAATAAATGAGTCAAACCTCTGGGTTTGTCTACAATCCGTCCGATCATCTGACTGCTCCTGTTTGTTTCTGCGTCCAGCAATTACTTTGATGAGAAACCAACAGAAACCAAAATCATATAGTATGTATGTTGTATTAAAAACAACAACAACAACAACAACAACGAGCACACATAGAATACGGCGTCGCAAAAAATGTGTCAGCTTTATCATGAATTCCTGGCAGAGATGAATTCTTTGTCTCCACGCCTGCAGGAGACTCGGCTCCACAGAAACAAAACTCATACCAGTTCAGATCATCGACAGCACGGACTAGAATAGACGAGGAGACAATGCAGCCAAGACACAATGAGCGTCTCTGCAGGTGAACAACAACGCTAACAATCCGCCAGAATGAAGACCTGCTCCACCTCCTTTTGTACTCGACTGCTGTCTAGACTTTTGTGTGGCAACCATTTGGATTCCAGCTGATCGAATGGGACATGCATGCTTACACTGATACCAACAAAAATATGCTTTCTATTTATCTTGTCTACAGTATTATCATTATTAACAGTTTTGTTTGTGTCCGTGGTTTACAGCCAGTGGGAGCTAAAGTGTTGTTTGACATGATGGCCGTTTGGTGTCTTTAAGTGGACATCGAGGTTTGAGGTCTCACTGCTTAGTTCATACTCATTTGTGAGTCAGTTAACTTTTCTACAGCTTGTTACTCTGTTGTGTTGTATCTTGTTTATTTCTATGTGACGCACTTTGTGTCGCAATCTTTGCTCAAAAGACATTGTAGAAATCTAGTTGAGTTAAATGTGATCTGAGATGATTCAAAGCTCATTGGGAGTTAACAAATCCCTTTGAATTGCACCACACCGTACAAAATGTTTTATACATTTTAAAGCTACGTTAATGGATTTTTTTGGGCCTCTTGGTGGCAACAGAACAAGCTTTAAAACACAAAATCTGACATATTATGGCTTCATACGGTTGTTATTGGGTTAAATATTGGCAAACAGTTACTTATCATCCAGCAGACACGGAGCAACATTAACATTTGGAGTCACGTTTCTGACCAACTGTTGAATATAAGCCTTAAGTGTATTCTCCTGTTAGCTCTCTTTTGGTTTCCACCGACTCCTGAGGAAAAAGAATCCGTCTCTTTAGCTACTAACGGCTCATTTTCCCCTCTCCAGATAGTTGCTCACTTCGCTTGCCTGCTTTGTGATTTTAGAGCATTTTAGCTGCAAAACAGCAACCTGTTTGATGAGAGCCGTTAAGAGTGAACCGGAGTGGTGAAGTTGCACGAGCAAAGTTGACTTCGCCACATGAACACGTACTGAATGGCTGTACTGTTGTCACGGACCACCTGACAGTCAAACAGTGCGCAGACTATGACCTCTTTTGTTGTTGATTAAATTGAGACTGGGTGGTGCCATTTATCTAATCGACCACAGTGGCTTTCACTTCTGATATTTACTACAAAGATATGATTAAAAAGCAGGCGTGTTTTCCTTCAGAGCCTGGTGACACTAATGAGAGTAAAAAAAACCCAGATGTATGAAAATGTTGAGGGTACCGTTTAGGATATACTATATTTATGTAATTGTATGATTCTGAACAAAATAATCTCAATATTACATTGTCAAAAAAATACTCTGTTAAAAGTAAAATTCCTGTATTTAAAATCTTAGGGTCAAAATAAACGTGACATATTATAAGTACTCTACTTACTAATACTACTAAGGCAGCATGTCCCATTTCACAATGGTGTATATTATGTTATTAAATAAGAATCTGTGCTGCATTATAACTTCATATACTGCCAATGATACAACACCGTTATTTGTGTCTTTATATTTTGTGTTAATCATTTAAATCCGCAAAGCAACAAAAGCTGTCAAATGTAGTGGAGTAAAAAATACATTATTTGCCTGGGGATAAAGTATAGAAGTAACAAAGTAGCATGACATGGAAGTACTCAAGTGGTACAAGTACCTCAAAGTACAGTACTTGAGTGAATGTACTTACATTCAGTCATATTTTATAACCTGATACTTCTATAAAAGTAGTATTTGTAATTTATAACAAGGGACAGATGATACATAGATAATAAGACTGTAGAAATTAAGAAAAAACGACCTATTGTGCTTAAAAGAATCCATCTTTGTCTTTAAATAAATGAACCGTCCACTGCAGCCCAGATGCTCAACAGTCACTCCAACCACCAGCACAGCATAACAAAGCTTTCACCTTGTTAAACAACAACCCCGCTGCATCCCTGAGAGTAAAGAAACACAATGACAACGAGCTCCAGAAGTTTTCCAGTTGAGCTCAATGTGGCGCAACAGGAAGAGCGGCAGCGCCGAGACAGAAGCCAGACGAGCAAAACAAAGGAGCTTCCGCAACTCGACAGGAAGCTGCCGTGACCTGAAGTGAAGCGTGGCTGCTCTGCAAACACATACAAAACACACACACACACACACACACACACACACACACACACTTACACAACCGGGAAGGTACACAAAAGAAAAACAAAAGGAGGTGGCAGCCTAACCTGGTGGGCCCCCAGACGAGCCACATTTCCATACTGTACACACACACACACACACACACACACACACACACACACACACACACACACACACATTTTATATATATATAAAACTGTATAATCTGCACAGGCGTCTGAGACATAATCCCAGCATGAAAAAAGGACAAAATCCCCTTTCTGAATTAGCCCAGTTTAAACCCGGCTGCTCGTGGACAAGGAAAGGTAAACACACACACCACACAAGAGCTTTAAATGTGTGTGTGTGTGTGTGTGTGTGTGTGTGTGTGTCACCATCAGTGATTGTATCAGCTTTGTGCAGTGCATCACACACACACACACACACACACACACACACACACACACACACACACACACACACACAGAGAGAAAGAGGACACAACAGCACGCTGTTATTTGCATTTAGACACACTGCCAGCGTGAAACAAGGCAGAACATCTCCCTTTCTTCCTTCAGTGATGCCAAATAAGGACAAGTTAACTGTGGAGCTGCTTCTGTCTTTGTTGTGGTCCCCTGTGAAGCCAAGTTGCTCACTTCAGGGTATCTTGACAGTGCATGGTCTTATTTTTGTTCACTTTTTACGCTCTTCCTTTAACATTTTACGTATTTTTTTTTGTTTAAACTATAACAGCTGAACAATACTTTAAATCAGTACTTAAATCCTAAAGAATTATTTCCTAGCTCTGTAATTTGTGGTTCTTTTGTTTCAGCCTTGTTCTCGCCACATGGTAACAGCTGACATTTTTATTTAATTAAACGACGTCGTTTTGAAGAATAAACCAAAAGGGAATAATACAAACACAAACGAGGGAGATGTGAGTCGAGTCGACAGGTAACACAGCTGATACTGAAACTGGGATAAGTGAAAACAAAGAGGCAGCACACTGCGCGTCTCTGGTGACCAGTAACAGGAAGAAGTGTCCAGACAAAAGACTCGCTGCACTCAACACTGAGTCTAACCTCCCAAAAAACGACACGTTCAACACAACATGCGTTTATAGTTATATTCTAAAGAAGTCCATCTTCACACGATCAGGCTTTTACAGCGTCCCCCTCTTCTCCTAAAATGTGTTTATCCCCAATAAAGCGCCACGACGTGAGCTCGAGCGCAACAGTGTCGCTCTATCTTGCTGCTGCTGCTGCTGCTGTTGTTTTGTTGCTATTGTTTGTTTTCCGAGCCTGATGCAGTCTGTGAACCCAGCACGACACCAGAACCAGGTTGTGTGAGGTAAACATTGCCGGGCTGCTGTACTCACCACCTGGATCATCAGAACAAAACGCAGCTTGGTGGAAAACTGAAGAAAGACAGGAGATGTTTTTCAGTTTGATGGTTTCTTTTCTAAGTTGATTAAATGATTGTCGTCGTCCCAGGCTCTGGTCCATGTGTGGAGCTGCCAGACGGGAACTTATTGTTGTGTCCTTTGGGTGCTGACGGGTTTCATTTTTTCCCCCAACACGGGCTTTTGTTGTGTCTTTTGTGTGCGTAATGGACTGGCCTGGTTACTTTGGTACGGAACGTCACCACGTGGGAGGGAGATGGAGCTGTGATTGACGACTGGGGCTGGCCAATGGGTGGCTGTGCTGCCTTCAGGCTCCCGTAGGAAAGATGGAAAGCGGGTTCAGAGTGGCATTCAGGTGGAGTCTAATAATTTCATGTTTTATTTGGAGAATATTTGTTATCATATGTGTTCTTCAGCATTTTCCATTTGTTTTTCCTCACTTTTTACCATTTTTCTATTTCATTATTTATTGCAACGACTTCATCTCCACACGCACATGTGCATAGATATGTGTATATAAGTATATATAAAAGTAAATGTTTTTTAAGTAAATTTGTGTGTCGCATGAAGGAGCTACAGCTTAAGTTTCATTGTTCAACCCTATTATGTTTGTAAAATGTAAAATGAAAGAACCATGAACTATATTTGTGATTATTTGGGTCAAGACTTTGTAGTTACCATAAAATGCATTAAAGTGACCCATCTATGTGTCTGTTCTTCTACTTTTGCTGCAGTGACAATTTAGTTTCCCTGCATGTGATCAATAAACTCAAAGGATCAACATCATGAATCTTATCTTAAAATAACTTTACCTTTATTCTTTTTATTTACATGTATGTTTTTTGCTCAGTTTAGGCCTAATAAAACACAGTAATAGAGCTTCCATTGTGTGCTTTCAAACACAAAGATCCTTTTAGTCCCCCCCCCCCCCCCCCCCCCCCCCCCCACATGTTTCGGGTTGTTGACTTTGGCAACTGAAAGCCAACTTCTTTGCTGAAGTTTTAAATGGAGGTCAAGGTATTTTTGGATGTTTTTTTTACATCTATTTGATGCTGTAAAAAGCATAAACTCATCACCTATAACGTGTCTGTGTGTACATTTTTGTCAAAGTGGAGAATTATTTATCACAAGCAACAAATTAAATCATATATTTTTGTTTCAGAATTTTTTTTTATCTGAAAGTTACTTTGTTATTGCTGAAGAGCTTATTTCCCATGGGACTTGAACGCGCCACCGGGAGGAGGAGGAGGGAGCGCGCAGACACCCGGATGTGTAAATAAATACAAGATGAGAATATGAATTTCATTCCTCTTCTTTCTCTGATATGAAAATGAATACTTTGGGTTTGTCATGCTCAGTTTTCCACCTGCAGCTCTTTGGATTCATTAAAGGAAAAGTCACATTTGGTTTCTGCACGTTTTGGGCACATTTTTTTCACTCAAATTACATTGCACCTATTTCTATTTGAATGAGTCTGTGGACTTAATACACGGTATTGTGGGTTATATTCCTCTAAGGAAAATGGATCCAGACTTGTTTTATATGGCTGTCAAACACAACAAAATATACAATCCAACACCAAGTGGGAGCAGAAACACCAGAGAGCAGAAAGTCCAAACAGCACCACAGAAACACTACAAGAATATCACAGGATCCCTTTTTCCTGAAAAACGCCCGCACAGCGAAATCTGAGCCATAACAAGTTTGACCCTATTAGTTATTTTTAGAAACAGAGCATGTCTTTAGACAAAGCTGAAATTAATATTTTATTGTATAGATGAAAAAAAAGAAAACAGCAGCCTGATCGCCCACCACCACCTCCTCTCCCTCTCCCTCCTCCTCCTGCTGCACTGTTTATGTGTCAGTGCTGCATCGTCCCTGACATTGGACAGATCCACATCTGACATCTAATGCCATGAATGATGGAATTAACCAAAAAACAGCCCAATAATAAAACAGTAATGTGGTTTCTACCTCTCAATCAAAAGCCTGTCCTCGTCCTACCCTTGCTGTCCTGACGTCGTGGATGCGCATGAGCTTCAACACAACAACCACCCATGAACTGTTTTATATATATATATATATATATATATATATATATATATATATATATATATACATATTTATATATATTTATATATATATATATATATATATATATATATATATATACATACATATTTATATATATATATATATATATATATTTATATATATATATATTTTTTTGTATTGCCTTTGATTAAAAATATATATGTATTGACACTGCAGCACGAGCCCCGTTGTGTTGTAATACTCTCCAATGTGTTGCTTCACCGTATGGATGCATGTAAACACTGCAGCTTCCCTCGGAGGGGCAGGCTGTGAGCGCGCGCGCGCGCGAGCGTTATGAAATCAATCCCTTTCGCTGTGTTTTTGTCGCTTGTTCACGTGGCATCATAAGCCCCCACCCCCGTCCGTCCGTCCGTTCGTCCGTCTCCCCCCAAAAAACTGACCGAGATCTGCAGCCAAAGAGATGATGGAGGTGGTGGTGATCATAGCGGAGATAGTGCACGTTATCACATGAAAGGAGCTGCACGTTCGGGTTTTCTTTTCTGCTCTTGAATGTAACTCGAGGATCAAATTGCAAAAACGTGTCTCATTAAAGAAAGGAGACATTGTAACCTTATAATGAATGTAAACGGGTTATTATAGGCCTACGGTTATATAAATCCTACATAATTACAATCCTACAGGAGCATGCAAATAAAAGAATACGACATAAATACCAAATTAAAGTTTCTAGAAGAGTATTATACTTGTTATAAGATTGTTACTGTGATATTAAAGTGTGTTTTTCATGCATTAGAGGCACTGTCTGCACCCCATAACAGAAAAACACTAAACCTGATACATGTAAGGTGTTAAACACAATGCAGGCAATACAAACTATAAATATCCCTTGGTGCAAGACACAATAAACATAAAATGTACTAAAGTATAACAGTTATAAAGTCACTACACAGACACACACTTTAAAGTAAGTAATACATTGTAATGGTAGGCTTTTACAGTTATTGTAGTGATTATTCTGACAGACACGCGCGTGTCCTCCAGCAGGTCACATCGCGCTGCACTCACCCCAAAAACACCTCGACTTCCCCCCCTCGGAAACCAAAACAACCCGGTGAAGAAATGTCTTTCTCCGCTGGAGCTGCAGCAGTCTTTGGATTTTAGTAAAAAACATACAAAAAAATGTATAAAAAGACACCTTCACCGTCCCATAAAGGTAGCAGCGGGCTGTCTAGGTCGGGCCGAATGGAATTGAAAAGCCCCCCAAAAAAACATCAATCTCCTCGGTGGATCTTCACTGCGTTCATGAGCCAAAGACTTTCTGCGTTAACGCGTAAAATGTGCGGGATGTCTCCGGAGGTCCGGTTTGAGTAGAGTCCCATCCGTGAGGTGGGTCAGAGCGTGTGCATGTTGGAGCAGCTCGCAGCTCTTTGCAGGGTTTTAACCTCTATACCTTTAGCTCTCCGACGTCAGCGGCAGGACGGGCCGAGCTGTCCCGTCTGCGGCCTTATTTATACCGATATCCTAATTAGCTCCGTGATGCGCAGCGCGCTTTGAATAATGTACAAACACGTCCACGAGGACGTGTCGAATACGACTGCTCGGTCTGTTTATTAAAGTCTGTATATTCTCACTGAGGTGAATTGTGTCAACTGGTTTTGTTCTAAAGCAAATGTAAAAAAATAAAATAAAAAAAGTGCCGAAAAGCGTCGTTTTAATACGTCTACCGATGCTGCCTTTAAGTGCTGCAGGAAATGACAGACGCGAGCGCACACGATCAACAACGTGGAACATGTTGGGACAACTCCAGCATGATTATCTTCCCTCAAAGGAAAAAAGATTTGCAGCCATTTAACACATACAATCACAGGAATACACGGATGAAAACACACAGCAACAACCTATGGTGAAACAAGTCCGAATATAGTTATAAACACAAACATTAGAACTTTACAAATGTTTTATATACACAGAACAAAGTAAGAATAAGGTATAACTTACTTGGTTCCGAAGCTTTCAACCGCATCTGGTGGTCTTTCTCCGTGGACGTAGTTGCTTTGTGTCAGTGAGGCGGTTTCGTTGTCGTTTTATTGACAATATGAGGAAACATTCCTCAGGAAGCAAGAACTAAATAGCAAAAGTATCACATAGTTTGTTGTATTATATTTTCAGTTTAGTTGTTTACATGTATTTTAGGTTCGGAAACTTTTGACATGCTTTGTCACGACGTGACTTTTATTTATTTATTTGTATTCCCCGGTGGTCAACAGCTGCTAATACTGCTAAATAACCACTTTTTATGTTTTTACTTTCAGCTTTTACTCGTCTTGTAGCTTTTAAAGCTTTGAAACAGTCTGCTGGATGTCTTTTGACCCTTACTTCCAAACAAAACTACTGAAAGCACATGACTTCATCTTAAAAAAAACCCTCTCAACTTCTGATCTTTGGAGGGATACGTGAAGGCAACAGTAGCCTAGCTACACAGCCGGCTCTACAAATAGCGTCCAATCAGAGACAAGTACAATCATCGTCTGGCCAATAGACTGTGAGAAAGGGCGGGGTTACACATTCACAGCCAATCAACTAGAAGACAGACAATGGACAAGCGCGTTCGCGTGGCTTAGGGTTGTTTTTGGCTTTGCGCGCCACCGACAACAGACGCGTGCTAAAAGCCAATACTCCAAAGTACGCATGCGCGGCCGCATTGCAAGCACGTGGTTAAGAAGAGCAGGTAAACAAACCCCCCCCCTTCAAAAAAAAAAAAAAAACCCGTTACTGTTTTATTATAATATACGTTTATGTCAAGGTTAAAATAACCATTTTTACAATATTATACCATATATATATATATATATATATATGAATATAAATGTTCTTTTACATCGGTTTACATTTGTATTGTTTGTAGATTAAGCAGGTTAATAAAAGTGAATTTATCCTCTTTAAAAATAAATAAATAAGAGGATTGAGTTCACAAAGTAATTTTTTTATTTTTAAAAATCAAAGGAAATTAATTGAATTTTGAACCTTTTATGGTTTGTAGGCTACAAAAAGTGAATGCCAGTAATTTATGAATAACACTGCTGACTGGACAAAGAACTGACTGCAGTAGATATTATTATCCAACACAACAGCGCCCCCTAAAGGACACGGTGTGCATTACATTGTCCACAACAGTATGAGTGAGATCATTCAAACTGTTGAACATGAGGACCATTTCTTTTATGGTTGGACATTACATGTATTGTTATGCTTCTTTTTTTTTTTGTCAAATTATACTTCAGCTTTCAAAGCTAAAATACATACTGACTCTTGATCATTAATTAGTTTATCTGCACCATGTTTTCATCAAAAACATCACATACCATACTTTTTTTTTATTTCTTTAAAAAAATAATAATCTGAAAAGAGTACATTTACTTAAATACTGTACTTAAGTAAAGTGCAAGTACCTCAAAATTGTACCTGAGTATTTCCATCTCCTGCTACTTTATACTTCTACTACTCCACTAAATCTCAAATATATAACAATACACACACACACACACACACACACACACACACACACACACACACACACACACACACACACACACACACACACACATACATACACACACACACACACACACACACACACACACACACACACAGTTATTGTTGTATTGCTTTAAGAAACAGTTGTTTTGTATTCAGATGCTGGCAGCAGTGTCGTCTGTTGCCAGTTGAAATCTTACAAAGAGACTTCACAGAGGTGTGAATAAAGGTAAAATGTTTTTAATGAACGTCTATTTAAATGGCAGAGTTGCAAAAAAAACTAACATTAAAAAACAGGTTTGTCAAAGTGGCAGTCAGTCTTTAATAATAGCAAAGAAATGCTTCGTTCAAGTCAAATCCTTCACACGACAGCAAAATAAAAACGGACCGATCAATTCCAACAATGTCTATGGCAGGTCACACCTTTAAAATCCAAACGAGGAGTTTCTTTTGTTTTCTTTTTTCAGAAATGTTAACTACACAATTAAAGGTTTATACTGATCAAAACATACAGCGTGAAGTAGTTCCACTGGAGACAACTCAAACAAGATTAGTGTCCGATAGAAACATAACATTCATTTTACAATAAAAATATCTGCACAAAAAAGGGTAACGCAAAAAATATAAATGTTTGCTTTTCATCTTTTCAATACAGTCACAAATCACACAGCTGTGGAAACAAATCTCTATAAAATTTACATAACTGAAAGATAAGGATACCCCCCCCCCCCCAGACTTGATTGTGATCATTTTTAAGAGCGTTTAATGCGATTACAAACGGACCCCCGACTGAACAAAAGCTGCACATCAAATCTTGGATATCAAGACTATCAAAGAAGGCACAAACAGACAGGTTGCACAAAGAAGTCAGCAGAAGCTTTTTTATACAACGAATCCCAGCAAGGTTTCCAGTGCCCTTAATTCTAACTAAAACACCCCACCCCCAACCCCACCAAAATAAAAGACTATCTACAGGCAATTCAAGTCCCCGCAGGCACCTCGGATTACAAGTCCCATCCCAACTAGAAGCAAGTGCATTTAATAATCGTGAGACAGACGGGTCTTTACCTCACGTTCTGCTCAGGTGAGAATTTGACAGTGCAAAAAAAAGATTTTGCACTGGAGTTTTGGTCATTTTTCAGATGAGTTTAGTCACGGACGACGAAACCAACAAGCAGGTTTTTTTGGGGGTGTGAGCAGAGAGGGAACCGATCAAACATTTTATTTTTCTAAATATAAAATTTGCATGATATTTTCTAAAACTTGATCTTTACATGTCCGTTTTTTTCCTAATGTTTCCATGAAAGTTTCCTGCTTGAGTTCACACTAATGAGGAAAACGGAGAAAAAAGTTTGAGACAGTTATTTCAGTTAACATAAATGTGTTCAGAGTATTTACCAAGAAAAGGACATCATTTGTTTATAATTAAAAACTTACGAAAAGTGCACATTTTTGTACGTGACCTGCTGTACGCTGCCTAAAAGACTCCCCAAGTCACGGCATCTGAGCGTTTCATTCATTGAAGGTGGAACTAAATTAACACCGAGGATGCAAAGATAAGATGATGAATCGACTCCTAAACAATTCCGATAAATGGATAATTGTTTTTTTAAGTCAATTATCAAGTTAAAATACTAAACATTTGCCGGTTACAGCTTCTCAAAATGAGGATTTGGCGTTTTTCTCAGTTTCACATCATCGTTATGTTGATATCTCAAGGTTTTGGTGGGATACAGAGGGGTCATCTGGGAACTTGGCGATGAGCACGTTTCACCATTGACTGTTATTTCTTTAAGACCGAGCATCAGCAGAGCATCACCTCTCCTACTCGGTTTCAGTCTGACATTATTCAGCCAGAACAAAGAGACTAATTTAAAACGTCTTTGTTTCCAGCTGCGGGGGTTTAACTCGACCACGCCATCAAGAGAACCGTTTGTACGACTCAAAACTCGCTTTTTGACGTGTACGCAAATGTAGAAGAAGAATCAAAAGTTGAGATTTATCTTCACTCATCTTCTGTCAAACACAGAGCACATACATCGTTGTGGTCGTTAGAAAGATTTTTTTTTAAAAAGCAGCTCGATACTCCTGAAACGGTCTCGTTCTAGATTTAAATCTCTAATTACTACTTTAAGTGCCAGCAGAGAAAGATTCTTGAAGAATCCATTAAGGTAGATTTTGACTATAATCTATCAGAGATGTTTTAGTGTCGTAGATAATACTTAGTTTCATTCTTTAGGTCACTCACACATCACTGAATGAGCTTTTCTGTAGAAGCTGCAGTACTGAAACCCAACAAAAGGCTAAGTGTTACCTTGAAGCTGAATATGTTCCAGGCCCACTTGTAAACAAACTGAATGACGCTCCCTTAAAGTTTCCACACACACACACACACACACACACACACACACACACACACACACACACACACACACACACACACACACACACACACACACATATATCTCTCTTGTCTTTTAAGTCTTGATTCTGAAATCTTGAAATCCAACAGTCTGTAATCAGCAGTTAGTGACAAGAACTGAAAATCTGCTCTTGACTTCTGCTGCTTCTTATTTTTTAATTTTAATTTTTTTGCACTGCAGTTGTCGGCTGGTGCCGACACTGCCAACCGGTATCAGCGTGATAATGTGCAATTTAAAGCCAAAAATAAAAATGTTACAACGAACAAAATGGAGAACCTGATTAGTTCCGTTTGGGTATTATATCAACTGCATCGTGCCTGGATTCCACTTCTCAGGTTGAGGAAACGACTCATTCTGTGGTTTCTGTGTGATTGGTATAAATACAGATATATGGTTATTCTCCTATTTGCAACCACACATAAAAAAGACGCATTAGCGTGCATGATGGGAGTTTGCCCAACAACGACGAAAAAACGTAAATGGAAATGACATAAAAAAAAAACGGACAAAGAAAAATGCTGAGGCAAAACAAAAGAGACGGGCCAAAAAGCACCATGCGGTTGGGAAGTGTAGAAACAGAAAGAGCCGGGGCGCTCTCACGGCGGATCTGCCCGGCTTGTGTGGCACTTAACATCGTCGTCTTTGTATGCGGAGCTTATAACAGTCATGCAAAAGGGCACAGTATTATTCTAACAAGGCGAGAGAGAGAGAGAGAGAGAGAGAGAGAGAGAGAGAGAGAGAGAGAGAGAAAAAGAAAAACACCAAACGGGAAGAAAAAAAAAAAAGGAGGCACGACAACGTTTCATAACTGACTTCTTGTCCTGACGCAGTAAATCTTCTCCCGTGTGAAAAACATCATACAGTACATACAGACGTGTATGAAATAACAGACATTTCCTTTAGGTTTCTCATGGCTAAGGCAGAAATTGATCTTTCAACGTACTTGTGATTTGGTGCATTTATACACATTTTACTGAAGCCGATGAGAAATGACAACATTTTTGTGTTTAACGAAAAGAAAAGAAAGGTAATAAATTCATCTGATTCACCGTCTATCATCAGTCATTAAGATATCTTAAGACTCTTTGGGCTATGTATATATTTATATGTATATATATATATATATATATATATTTGCATTTGGGCCTTATGTGTTAAAATATAGATCCTCTTCGAAAGAAAATGGCTTTTGTGCCCACAAGTCTGTGGCTGATTATGTGATTTCATTGCATAAATCAGTTGATTTAATTCAGGTTTTTCCTTTTTTTTTTTGATAAGAGAACGAAAAGATAAGAGATCAAGGTCTCCCTTGTAACAGTGCGACAAAAGGTTAGAAAATTGAAAAGACTCAAATGATGGGTGATTCATTTGAGTAGTCTACCGTTGTTCGTTTGTGCAATGTAGGCAGAGTAATAAGCACGACAGCTGCACCAGAAAACACAACAGCTAGTCCATCACGGCTGTTCAACTGGACGTAAAAAGGTCTCGAATAAGAGCAGCCAGAGCCAAACGCCTTTAAGACACACGAAGGAAAAAAAACAGAAGAAGTTGTTTATCTTGGCTTGAAACACAAAAATCCCCCCCCCCCCCAAACTGTAAGCTGTGATGTAAAAGAGAGAGGAAGTGAGAGGAGAGAAAAGGCATAGACAAACGATTGACTGATTGATTGATTGATTGATTGATTGATTGATTCCTGACGCCATTCCTGAGCAAAGTGGACTTGACGAGTGAGACCCAAGGAATCCAGGCGATGTGGACGACTGGAGAGGCAGAAAAACAAAAAGAACATCACAGCAACAGTGAGGAGGCGAGGAGGAGCGACGCAGAAGCCGGTCCATGGAATCACCTGGAGGGAGAAGAAACAGTGAGCGTGTGATGAGCCGCCACGCCTCTTGGTTTCTAGTAAAATGAATGTCTTGTATAATGACTTCACCTGAAGCAAATAGTTGCAATAGTCAGTTGCATTTTGCATTGCTGGTCGGTAAAAAACACCCGAGATCCAACCTGAACATGACACATTTTCTGCTCGGCAGGAGGTTCTGTTGTTATTATTTGACTGAATATTAAGCACTCATCACTATTCATCTGGCACATACATATATATTTACCCATGTTGTATTTATTTATGTTTTTCTTTCTTTAATGGCTGCTATTATTCTAATTTGTGTTCCTGTTAAATGTTTGGAAATACACTTGGAATGGACCTTTGTGTATTAAAATATGCTGTAAATTTCTGTTCAGTGATTCAAATAATTCAAACAACGAATGAATTAATAACAAACAAAAAAAAGTCAGTTCAGTCCGATTATCAGGCGCCTGTGGAGGAAAATAAACTTAAAAACAAGGTTTTAACAACAACAAGGTCCTGTGACTTGATGCCGTTTCTGAGAAAATGTTAATTAATAGCTGATGTTTTACTATGAAAATTGAATTTCACTTTTCCAGGTTACAAAAATGTGTGTATGCCGTCAATAACAGTTCTTAGAAATAGAGAAAATTGGAAACAGCAGGTCAGACAAACATCTGGAGGATGTTGGTGTCATGTAGATAGAATCAGCCTGAACCTTTACTGTACATCAACACGGGGTGTTTCTAGTCGCTCTTTAATGGACTCTTACATGCTGTGTGTTATTTAAAAGAAGATCTGGTATCTACAGAGACTCTTAAAGTCACCACTAAGAGTGTAAACCACACTGGTTGTTTAAATGACCAATTAACACTTAAAAGAAGTTTGATGTATTTTTAAGCATTTACGAATATATTTATGTAAGACCTTTCCTTAATGATAAATGTATTACGTCAGCACAGCGGTTGCATTGTAACTAAACTGTTAATGATGAAGTTAAATAGACATTAACAGAAGTTACAGAAATAAGAATTAAGACGTGAAAATGAGAGCAGCTTTGCGTCTCACTCCCGTTTCCTTTTCAGCCGACTCGTGTTTACGCATCGAGAGGAAACACAGTAATTACATACGCTGACACGAAGCAGATGAGAGGCAGTGATAGTTATTATCGCAACAAGAGGCCCGTCAGCGAGCAGCTGGTGGTTCGCAAAGACGTCACATCTGAGGAGCTACTGTGTGGGGGTTTATGAACGCTCTTTAATGGTGTAATCCGTTTCCAATATTGATTTGTAAATCCCTATTTATTATATAAAAAAGGCAGCAGTATTGTGTGTTTACATTAACAATTGGCAAAAGTGTCCGTTGACATGCAAAACATTTACAAGCATCAGGTTTTCTCCCCATAATTACATTCTAGTCAGAGTGAAAAACGTCCCATTAAGACTACCGTGTCTTTAAGATCTTCAGTTAAACAGACTAAAGTATTTCATATTGGATTTGCGAACGTATACAAGATAGAAAATCTCTTGAATAAGTGAGCCCACTGCACATTACATCCCTAAATAAAAAGATACTTTGAAAAAAAGAAAAAAAAGAGGAGCGACTTGAGTTGCGCTCATATTTATTTATTATTAATTATAAAACTAGAATAACCGCCTCACGGTATTAGGTTATTGGGCAATTCTCCATATCATGTTTTTAACATTTAAGTGACATAAAACTGTTTATTTTCATCTGCTTTCAGATCAAACTTCCATATATTATATTTCACTAACAATTGAAAATATACTTGGTGGTGGACCTTGAAAGTGCCCGTTGAGATAAGTGGTTTTTAAAAGTGGTTTCATCGTCGTGAAGAACATCTACTTCACTCTAAAATCTATATTGCAGCGCACAGTGAGCGGTCTTTGCTTGAGCTGTTGAATTCAAACACAAATGAATCAGTAGATTTTAAAGCTTTATCACCGCTCAACAGGAAGGAATGAGGGTCATCCTTAAAACAAAAAAAAAAAGACTGCAGAGCAGCGAATAGTCAAACTGTTCTGCACACTGTCCCTCTCTGAGTTTACGTTGGTTCTCAGGTTATTATCTGGACGGCAGGCGATGTGGACTTACCCCGTGTGAGACGTTAGGACCTAAAGGCGATCTGGAAACGTGAAGTTTCTTCAAAGATGAGCTCCTTCAGTGTCTCTTTGGGGAGGTCGTCCAGCTCCATGTCAAACTTGAACGGGGCCTCTGCAACAGGCTGCACAAGAGAGACAGAGAGGACATGTTGGTGCAAACGTTCCGTGGAGACTTCTGGTGTCCAACCCACAAACAGAGACGTTAAATGGAGTGCTCCGTGTTTAAAATATGAGCAGAATCATTCAGTTATGGAGATATGAATTGCAGGTTTTAGGTTCAAGCGAAGAACACCATATTCTCTGCTGCCAAGTGTGTCTAAACTACAATAATAACAACAAATGAGTTTGGTGGCTTCATGAAGTAGTGAAGGATTGTGGGAGTTGTTGTCTTCACCACTATTGCTGTCATTCTGTGTTCATCATTCAGGAGGTTTTCACTGCAGAGGTCTCCTCCTCTCCAAAACGAACTGACCGGGTGACTAAAACACTGAAAAAGAAATCTGCGTTTCTCCGACACAGCCGCCGCTAACGTTTGCTCGGCTCGCTTCTCTGATGACTGAAGATCCAGACAATCCTTCATCCCGTAAAAATAAAAAGTCAAAAAGACCGAAAGAGTGTATCGTAAATATGTGGCTTAGAACTGGAACAAAGATGTATGACTTCTGTGACGGGCAACCAAATGAAACACACCTTTAACTTATTAAAACTAAGGATTTCTTCAATACAACATAGGTCTGGTCATTTTACTACTGAAAAGTTACTTATCATACTTTTAAGGAATAGAGGAACATAACAGATGCAACAAAAACTCCCAAGGTGACGACTCGATCAGCAAAAGACGACGTCCAACAGCCCAAGACGAGCGCCTCACCTCATCCGTGGGGTCGTAGTACTGCTCCAGGTACGGGTGCGCCAGGGCCTCCTCCACCTCGATCCTCTTGTGAGGGTTGAATGTCAACATCTTGTCCAACAGGTCCAGAGCTGCAGCACGAGAGAAAGAACATTCAACAGGATTCTGAAGCAACAATGAGCTTGTTGGCCCACTAGAGGGCGCCATCACACCCACCATACTGTTTGGATTATTTCAAAGTAGAAAACAAGGAGACGATTTTTGATTTTACACGTTTTATGAGGAAATTCTGGGACTAATTTGTTCAGCTGCTGCCCGTTTAAAATCGTATTATAATCTAGTTGTGTACCCTGAAATCACAATGGAACTGGAGTTGTTACATCACTTGTTTTGCCTGACCGGTGGGTAAATGGTTTGTCCCCGTGCGTCCCATAAAATCATATTCTGTCCAGGAATGTTCTCAGGAAATAGTTCAGCGGTGGTAACTCTCCATCGTCTGCAGTACAAACCTCTCAAAGAATCTATGAAAAAAAAAAAAAAAACCACGAGTCTATTCTGACTCTGACCTTTGGGATCAGCATTGGGGAAGAGGCGGTTCCACGGCACTTTGCAGCGCAAAGGCAGCGACAAAAGGTAGTTCCTGGCCTTGATGTTGATGATGCAGTTGAGATCCTCCTGAGAGGGAGAACCCAGGATCCCTGAAGGACAAAGATTAGAGAGAAGAGTTACTTTCTGATTCATTTTTTATTTTTTTTTAAATCTAAATGAAACACAGCATCTACTAAGTTTTTGTTAAGTAACAGTCTGAATGGACAACTCAACGACAGATGGGAGAAGCAATATGTGGTCTAGCACCCAAAAAACCTTTATAAATGAATACTAACAGCTACAGGATCCATGGACAGGCACCAGGAAGCTGTTGCTACTAAAAGGTGTCAAATCTTTGATGTGGACTAAAGCGACACTGCATTTTGCAACAGACTCACATTTGTCTCAACTGAAAGGAAAACATGATGTTATTGACATGTGCTACAGTGCGACCATCATGAGATACTGATTGTAAATATATACAATGAAGAGAGACAGAGAGACATAAACTATATACACAGCACAGTCTTCATTATCAATTTTAAAATGATCTGATGTTTATGTTTAAACTACATAAACACAATTTCTTCGTTTGAAATGTTAATACCACCTTAAAACAGAGTGGGGAGTTTAGTCGAAATTGCATTTGGACTCGACAGCATTTTCACATTTCAAGTAATTGATCTTAAAATATTTTAGAAAATGAACAGCAGTAAAGCTGGCACAGTGCTAATGAACCCGGACATTTAAACTCACCCTATAAACACCGGTAATAATGAAGGGAATTTTTACCCAAAATGTGGTTAAGCTGATCCAAGTAGTGCTTCCCGGGAAAGATTGGCCTGTTGGACAACATCTCAGCCAGGATGCAGCCCACTGACCAGATGTCTATGGACTTGGTATAGCCCTGAGGGGGAGCGGCACAACGACACGGTCATGACTACAGTGTATCTAAAGTCAATATAAGACTCGGTTAACACAGCATGAACAGTATCAAGTTATTACTAGAGCCTCATTCTTCTACCTAGGAATCAGAAGGTTACATTTAAGATTTAAAGAAAGAAACATCTACAGTCAATATTCCCCCCAAAAAAAATAAAACGACTGAGGTTTTAACTAAAAACAGAGATCATATTTCCAGGTGTCTTTTAGCAAAAACAAACAAAAATAAACCCAAAACACTCATGCACTCATCCTGTTGACATGTCAACACTCACCTTGGAGTTCAGCATGATCTCAGGCGCTCGGTACCAGCGAGTGGCTACGTACTCTGTTAGGAACCCAGTGTGATCGTGGTCCGGATCAGCCACACGGGCCAAACCAAAGTCACAGATCTGCAGGAGGACGAGAGAGAGAGAGGAGACGATGAATGGCCGCAGGATTGGAGGACACAAGATCTAAATAAGCTGGATGTCATTTCACTGACAACGTAAAACCCTCCACAGGTTATAGAACATGTTCAGAGCTGTTTGCATGGCTGTTTTGTACTCTTTTCAACTCAAATTGAACCTAAAAACAGTTCAATTCAGGCTTGAGAGGCCTTTCAACACTGACAAAATCTGGAAGGATAAGACTGAACGCTGTAATGTTTCATCTTAAAATCATGTACCTGTACTAAATAAGAAACATATTATGAATTATCAGTGACTGAAAATCAGCCCAGTAATGCCTCTTTAAAGACAAAAATAAACTGTATTTGTATGGCACCTTTTATACAATAACTGCAGCTCAGAGTGCTTTACAGTAAATGACTCACTTGCACCTGGAGCTCCACATGAATAAAGACACACGGCAGAGTGAATGCCTGTTTGAGGCTCTACCTTGAGATCACAGGTGGTGTTCAGCAGAAGGTTGGAGGGCTTCAGGTCGCGATGCAGGACGTTGGCAGAGTGGATGTACTTGAGCCCTCGTAGGATCTGGTACAGGAAGTAGCAGATGTGGTCGTTGCTCAGGTGTTGAGTCTTCAGCAGCTTGTAGAGGTCCGTCTCCATGAGATCCTGGACGATGTATCTGCGCAGCGCCACGCTAAAGAACTTCTACTTTCATGTTGTGGAGAACACACTCAAATGGGATTGCAGAGAAAGTGAATAAGGTTGCATCGTTTAGCTCGGGCTAGCTTAGCTTATCTTTATTTTAATGTTCCTGCAGAGCCACGAGAAGATTCAGTAACATCTCAAATGAGCTGAGGAGAGATTTCAAAAAAGATATTGTTTATGGTTTTTCTGGTTTTTGCTCATCTGATCTGGTGAGCAGGAAGCAGAGAGGCATCGGCGGTCACAGCCATTTCTTTTAAAAAAGGTAAAGCAGAGTGCAGAACTATGAAACCGACTGTAACTACACACTCCACCAGTGTGCTACTGTTGCTGCAGTGAAGAGCGTCTCTGCCAAATATATGGTGACAGGTGGCCATTATGCAATAAAAATACAACTGAGAACATTTGCAACTACGACTGTTGGTGTGCGAGACGAACTTCACTGGCAACACAAAGAAGTCATTTTAAATGTTTGAAATAGATTTGCATAAAAGCACAAACACCTGAGGAAATACAAATACTTTAACATCCTATTAACTACCATAAACATGCAAGAAAACTCCTATAAACGTCCTTAAGGATTAACCTGAAGCCCATAGATTAAACTGCAGAAACATAAAGTACGTTAAAATCTAAATGATGAGACGCGTTTGTGAGAGGATACACGTCCTTCATCTGGTCAATGGTTGGTGTGCGGATGATGTCGTTGATGCTGATGATGTTCTCATGTTTGAAGCGCAGCAGGATCTTGATCTCCCTCAAGGTGCGCTGGCAGTACGTCTGGTGCTCGAAAGGGCTGATCTTCTTGATGGCCACGCGGATCTTGTTGTCGCGGTCATAGGCAGAGCTGGGTTATGTAAAAAAAAAAAAAAGAATAAAAAAACAACAACTATTAGACGCCGACATTGAGGGAGGAAAACACTTAAAACAAGTGAAGTACAGCAAAACCAGAACACATTTTGACCCGTTTATTCTCGTGTCTCCACCTTTCAACCTGAAATGTGGATACTTTAGTTTTAACTTCCTGTTTTGTATATTTTGTACAGACTTGTCTGACAAAATGCTTGATGCTCACGTAACATTAGACACACCGAGTGTCAGGATACCACCGTTTTCTCATTCTTTCTGCTAAAAACTACATTTTGGGTTCTTTTTCCCTGTTGGTAGTTCATCCCAACACACAGCAGCTTTCAGTCATTTTTCTGTTATAACAAGGAGGCTCCTTCACGCAGCACAAAGTCAATGGAGAGCTACGAATTGTTTTCCCGTCCGGTGTGGGCGGGACTTAAACGCCCTCAGTCTCTATGCAGTAATAACACAAGTCCACAAATCAAAAAAAAAAGAAGGAAGGAAGGGCAAAAGTTTCTAAGCTTTGAGGTTTTCTGGTTCATACAGCAGATAGCACATGTGGTGTTTTCTTCTTTCATCATTTCCCTTTGAAATATGTTGAAATGATCTACTGACATTTAAGTACAGAGAAACAAAATCATATCTCGCTTTGCAGACCGAGTCTTATTGAACAGCAGCAGCCGGGCGCCAAAGTCGGTGACAAACGCCGTTTCCTTCCTGTGGCTTGCAAGTGGAAATCTTTTAATGTGAAGTGGTGACAGCAGGAAGTGTCCGGGCTTGCATTAGCAGTATCTTAACACGGCAAATGCACTTTGTTACTGCGTGGAGCAGAAAACAATGAGGCTGCTGTAGCGTCGGTCAGATGAAAAGTGAGACCAGGAATGTAGGAGTGGAGCAAAACTCCCAAACGCAGACAACGTCACTCTTACCAGACCTAAGCGCCGATACCTGAACACACAGCACCACGACACACAGCTCAGCTGAGTGGAGAGACAGTCCCTGTTCGGTGCAGCTACCTGCTTCTAAACTGTGCTACAAAGAACCAGAAGGAGGGAGGAGCTGAAGATAAGATCACCTCACTCTGGTTTCTCCACACCTTGATAACTATACTACGAAAGTATAACATGACTTTACTACTACTACTACTACTACTACTACTACTACTAAAGACTACTTCTTCCAGTTGCAGTTGTAATGATAAAAAAATGTGTTTTAAATGCTGCCCTGACATTCAATGTTGGGAGGAATATCGCTTATTTGTGCAAGTCAAAAAGCAACAATTTGCTTTATATGTATGATATATATAATAAATCATACTGAGGAATCAAAAAACCAAAGATATTCTCACTCATAGATTTTGTTGACTAATTGATTTAAATCAACAGATTCATAAAAACTCAGTTTCTCCACAAAGAATAACACAAAAGCTCCACATTAAAACAGAGATGAGTTTGAAAGTTTAATGCACATCGACCACTCAGCAAGGAAAAAGCATAAAGAACAACAAATAAACTAAAGCGATTTTAGTAGACTGAGACAATAAAACGACTAAAAGCAATAGCAAGTATCTAAGACTTTGAGACGCGTCGTAGACGTTCATCACATATTTTCACTTCTTTTGAAACAATTCAAGGCCTGGAAAACAGGATCTCAAATCCCCATTGCTGTACACAAGTGAGACACATTTTAAATGTATGCTCAAAGAGACAGCAAAGTATATAACACTCAATTAATTGCAGCTCTTTCTTACAAAAAGCAGTGCTCAATAAAGCCTATGATGTGACAAGTCATCTTGTTGAGTAGGTATGAATGTTAGCCGGCCGTTTAGCTCCATTTTGTAATATTGTCATCTTAAAAAAAAAAAAAGAGAGAAAGAAATCCAATAATGAAAAGCATAACATATACAGGAAATGATGGGATGCCTGAGATCTCACACTAAAGCCAGATCCAGAGAAGGGGCAATAAGGTAATGCACACAGATTAAGAGGTAATGTGCCTTTCATAGCAGAGGGGATCTACTGTCAATTCAATCCACCCGTTCCAAAGATGACAGTGCTGTCAAATACACTACTAAAAGAGTAAAATGAAGCATTTAGCTCATTATGCAAACAAGAACCACATACAATTAAAATTCAAACATTATGCAGACTGGAAAAAAGCATATTTGCTCATCTTTTCATTCAAGATTAAGGGCATTACTGAGATAGAACATGGTGGAAACTCCTGCCTATGATCAGATGGAAACAGGAAAGAAATCCCAGCATGCCCCTTGGCATGAATAGATAAATAGAATAGCTTTTTACCTGCAGGCCCTTTCTTCTGAGGATCATGTTCACCATCTACTACGTTGCATCAACAAGTATCAACATGTTAAATGAACGCCACGGTCCTTTAAGAGCATTACTTGTTTGTTTTTAATTGTTCTTGGTTGGGCTTCTAGCAGCTGTTGCAGGTTCAGGTGTGTGTGAGGAGCTTGATAGTTATTATAGAGCAAAACCCTGTCGTCCAAATGATTGGTGCCAAGCAAAAAAAAGGCAATAAAAACTAACAAAGAGAGTCACTTCTACTGCTTGTGTGAGCGCTTCTACATCCAGCAGACTAATTGTGAAAGCTTAGGCCCATCTGTGGTGAGACGCCTCCTCCACACCACGCCAGGTACAGACATGTCCACTGCTGAATTGCTGGCTCTTTTCACTGGTTTAATGGCTGTCTCAACTTCCCCACGCTCACTCAGTCGGAGATATTTTGAATTCCCAAACTGGGGTCTAAACCTGCGTCTTGCACGCCAACGTCGTCTCATCATTGCTTTTAAATCAGATAAAGCAGGAATAAAAAAAATAAGATGTCTGTGTGTTGCCTTCAAGAGCTCTAATACTTTCAAAATCCTTTTTAGATATTTTTAGGGTGACATGAAAGTCTTGGGTTCTTAATGCAACGACAGGAATTCAGTCCATCTAATTTGAAGTCTGTCCCAAAGAATGAGAATTCATATTTTAGTCTGGTGTTGGTTATGCAAACTGGCCAGACATCCTCAGTGCACAGGAACTGACACACCAAAAACCACGTCCAAACTCACTGCCCACTGCCAAGGAATGCAAATTAACTGCTCCCGGCTTCCAACGTCGTCTGGATTTCCAAGTCATCTGCTGTCAAATCTGTTACAAGTTGCTGCCATTTTGGAGCAATCATGAAACCCCCCCAAAAAAATTGCCCAACAAAGCTGCACCTTCAGGATAACGAAACTGAGGAAAAAAAAAAAAAGTTCTTGAGCTGCATCATTTACACCTACAGCCAAGAGGGATTTTATTTCTGCAAATTACAAACAACGGACTGAAAGCCACCCACGTAGAATGACAGAATAAGAAAAAGAGTTGCTATAGTGATGGGGGCGTAGGGACTGAAATGTAAACACAAGTGTGCCAGCCTCCTGCGAGGGAAATATGAGTGACCTTCCTCTCCACTTGTGTGAGAGGAATGTGAGTGTGTGTGTGTGTGTGTGTGTGTGTGTGTGTGTGTGTGGGAGGAAATAGCTCTCCATGTTAACTGTTCTACACCAGTAGATACCCTCGTCTTGTACAGAGAAGCTACAAGACGTATTCATCTAAACCATAATATGAGCCAGTTTGGCACAGACACATCTTGTTTTTAGAACAGGCAATAACAATATTTTCTCATGCGTGATGTAAAGATGACAAACAGAATGTCATTAGTTGGAGGAGCCCTTGTTTAGTTATTTATAAAGCAAAAATAACTAATGCAAAAATCTGCTTCCATCTTCTTAAATGTGAGGATTTGGTGCATTTTTCGGTTTTGTATCGCAAATAATAGAAGATATCTTTGTGTTTTATAACGATTGCTCAGGAAAACTCTTCTTTTCTATTATTTCATAGATTAAACTAATAATCGTATAAAAGTGCGGCAGGAATGAGTCCTAAAACCAGAAAGTGAGTCCACATTTTTGGTACTTCCTGTTAATCGTTAGCTGGAGCCCTTTTCAAAAGCTACTAGCTTAACTAATAATAATATCTATATCTTTTTTTTCCCCTTTTTTTTTAAATGCACTAAATGTGTTGCATGTTGCTGTTGTTGAGTGCAGAGAGAAGTGAGGACAATCTTTAGTCCACACTACATTTCACCACACGGTTACTGAGGCAAGCCTATCAGTTCCTTGTCAGTTTGTCCAGGAGTGTCACAGAAGGAAGTCTTTGAGGAAGTACAAAGTACACCGAGATGAGTGCGTAGTACTAATGTGCTGGCCTCGGTGTACTGTGAGAGTCTCGACCTGCTGAGCCTTATCACTGAAGGGTGGACTTTCATTCCTGAGAATGATTCACTCAAAGAGACTCACGAGTTTTGAACTTTTTACTGGTTTAGATTTTTACTGATTACTAGCTTTGATGTCTGACGAAGATACGATATATTAAAACATATCTCTATGTTTTGTAGCTCAATTCCAATAAGAGGCGGATTTTATTTTCTGATTATCAATTCATTTTTGAAAGCCATTTTTTTTCGCAGCGATTGCCCAAAATCCACTGGTTCCAGCTTCACAAATTGTGAATAACTTCAGGTTTTCTTAGTCTTCTATATCAGAAAATCCATTTCCTTCAGGTCTTAGACAATCAATCAGTATGTCAACTTGAGCTTTGGGAACTTGTGATGCACATTTCCTACTATATTCTGACATTAACGCACAAACAATGAGTTGACGAGCCAAGAAAACAGCTGGTAGATGAATCAATAGTGAAAATGATCATTACTTGCAGCCCAAACTGTTCAGGAAAGGTTGAAACTGTTGGATATATGTAGCTATGAGAACGTTTACTCACATCTTTGTTAATATATAGAGGATTGTTATCAAATGCATCAGATTTTCTTGTATTTTTTCTTATCTTAATAAAAGAAGCTGTGGTGACAATGAGAGCTGCAGACTCTCATATGCAACAGTGAAGAGAATCTGCTCTGAGCTTCCTTTCCCATTTCCTCTGCTTCTGTATGGTTTTCTGAGCATGCTCAGTGCGCAGGAAAAAGCACAGAGAGGAGGGGAGTGTGTGTGTGTGTGTGTGTGTGTGTGTGTGTGTGTGTGGGGGGGGTCTGTTTCCAAGGAGACGGTAATACAAGGCTTTACACTGCAGCCGCTGTGTTATGCAATAGGGCTGTTACCATGACTATGTTCAAGGGGTTGGGTTGAAGGAAGAAGAAGGGGGGGGCACTTTATCCTACCAACCAGCAGGATAAAGTGCAGATATGAGCGTCCTTGTGCAGACTTAGAAAGACGGGGTCCAACGATTTGCAGAAAGGCTTTGAAGGCAGTGTGAAGCGGGGGGGGGGGTCGGAGGGTCGAGCTTCAAACAACACTCACAGGCTGACATCAGCTTCGGTACTGAGGGATTAGAGGCTCTCTGACTCTATTTACAGAACATCTACTCATCTAGTGAGGCACCACGGTACAGAGGGTTATCAATCACATCAGTGAATATTAGGGCTGGGTCCAATAGTTCCAAGCCTCATTCATAACATTGACATTCAAATTCTAACATTCAAATGCTGTGCAGCAGCTTCTTTTTTTATTTTTTTTTGCACTCGGCCACTGCAGAATTATGAGCGACGCTGCAAAAATTTCACACAATCATTAAAAGTTGAATATGTTGTCACGTTGTCCGTTGCTGTTTGTAAAAACAGTATTTAAAATCCAGCCAACGAGCCAGCGAGTAAGATAGAGAGGGAATGAAGGAAGGGAGGGAACGAAAGAAGGGACGAAGCGAAGGAAGGGAGGGAGCGAAGGAAAGGAGGGAATGAAGGAAGAGAGGGAGCGAAGGAAGGGAGGGAGCGAAGGAAGAGAGGGAGCGAAGGAAGGGAGCGAAGGAAGGGAGGGAACGAAGGAAGGGAGGGAACGAAGGAAGGGAGGGAGGGAACGAAGAGAGGGAACGAAGGGAGGAAGAGAGGGAAGGGAAGGAAGGGAAAAGGAAGAGTGGGAATGAAGGGTGAGAGGGAACGCAGAGAGGGAACGATGAAGAGAGGAAACGAAGGGAGGGAACAATGAAGAGAGGAAACGATGAAGAGAGGGAACGAAGGGAGGGAACGATGAAGAGAGGGAACGAAGGGAGGGAATGAAGAGAGGGAATGAAGAGAGGGAACGAAGGGAGGGAACGATGAAGGGAGGGAATGAAGGGAGGGAAATGAAGAGAGGGAAATGGAGAGGGAAATGAAGAGAGAAATGAAGAGGAGAACGAAGGGAGGGAACGATGAAGAGAGGGTACAATGAAGAGAGGGAATGAAGGGAGGGAATGAAGAGAGGGAATGAAGAGAGGGAACGATGAAGAGAGGGAACGAAGGGAGGGAACGATGAAGGGAGGGAATGAAGGGAGGGAAATGAAGAGAGAGAAATGAAGAGAGAGAAATGAAGAGAGAGAAATGAAGAGGAGAACGAAGGGAGGGAATGAACAAAGTATAAGTCGCCTAAATTTCCCAACAAACAATATAAAATGATTCACATTTTTACCAAACTTATCCCAGATCTCTTGAATCTACTCTATAAACTGATGTATTGTTTTTAATTTCTTGTTCCTGATTTGATTTGTGTATCTGTATTCATAATTTCAGAATCCATGCTAGATGTTTCTGCAGAGATCAATCGATTAATAAAGTGTAATCCTTTTCTTAGAACTGATACCATCGCTTGCTGTTTGTGAGAGGCTTCAGTAGTAAAGCCTCAGGCTTCACTGACTATCGCCCACCAGAGTTCACACATTAGGCCTTCTTAGCTGTGTGTAGAACAAAATATACAATCCTTTTAACAGTAAAATCACACTATTCAGCTCTGCATATTTGTTCACTTAAAGCTTTATCCGTGAACTATTACAGATTTGGGCTGCATCTTCTTGCTTATCAAAACCCACTTCCTGTTTACTAACCAAAACAACCTGTTTTCAGCCAGGTGACGGTGAGGCGTTTGTGTTTACGAGAACATTTCACTCAAGCTTGCACGGCTGTGTGATTCAAAATGAGCTCTACATGATGAAAACAGCCCTGTGAGACCTGGTATGTTTCCCTGTCTTCTGCAGAATGCATGCTTTGATACGCTCCAGCATCGTCCCAGTATGACAAATATACAAATGTTGCCTTTATGAGGGGAAACTGACACGAGAAGAGCCACTGGTAAAAGCACCTTAACATGCAGGTTTTTGTGTTTTCTCTTTCTGCTTTAACAAGAAAAATACACAACTACACACATCCTGGAATACTGAACATTACTTTTCTACTACTTGTAAATCAAGTTTTAAGCGCATATCTTATTGTGGCAATGCAAACATGTTCAACACGTGCCTCTGATCATTCTCAGACTTTGAGGAAACTTTGAGGAAGTGACTTTCAGGAAGCCACTCTTCCCTCCTCACACCGTGCACACGGTACACGTTGAGCAGTGATATCTATTTCAAATAGATCCTCACTGTGGTTTGCAGTACTTTGTCACAGACTTCACGTTAAAAGGGATAGTTTGGATTATTTCAAGTGGGGTTGTATGGCAGAGTTGGACTGATTTTCTTTAGGTTTTCTACGTAACTGCTCCTGTGTCGGTACTCATGTCTGTCTGTAATGCACTCTTATGGACAAGCTCACTTCAAAACATCTGAACAATCCCTTTAGGTGAGAATGGGCCTAAAACCAATCCCCTCCTCTGCTAACAACATGAACTCTTTATAGGCTTTCATGAAATGAAACATTAACCGATAGAGAGAAAGAGCTCGGTGTCTTTTCACACAGTAAATGCCATATATTTCCCTGAAGAGTTTCGAGTGATGTTTTAACATTTTCTTTGTCTTGTGAACACAAGTGCATTGTTACATAACATTACATCACACCACTGCCAATGGTTTCACACTATTCCACTGATCTACAGATTGTGTCTAACGTGTGAAGAAATCCTCCTCCCAGCGATGTGCTGTGAGGAGGAAATCTTTAAACAAACGTTTATGAGGAAGGAATTATACTTAATTTGTTAGACCTCAAAGATACACCTTGAGCGCTGAACGTCAACAGAAACTTTGTTTAGAAGGAACCCCACAGGGCACCTTTATAATGTAGAATGTAATAAACAAACAAAAATGAGACACAAGAGGCATCAGTATTAAGCCTTGAATAAACTATTTTTAGGAGGAAACCCTGTCATGATATTCATGCTACTAATACTAATACATGTACTAATACATTTGCTGATAAGAACAATACTAAACGACAGTGTTTGGAGCTAGCTAGTTGAAGTAGTTGACTATATTTGAGGCACTTAGTTAAGTAACTATAATTATTTGTTTGTAATACAAATCAAATCGCTCACACGCCGCAGCAAAATGTGAATCAAAACTAATGTTGTAAATTGCCTTTTTCCTCATTCCTATACCGACTGCTTATCAAACCTAATAACCAAATGAATAGCTATTATGTTCTGTATTGTTTTCCATTAGTATGAATTAATATTCAAATTTATTTTTTTAGAGAGATTACGCAACAGAGGCCGCATTAAAAACAGAATCAGACCAAATAAATGGTTTCTTTCTTATTCTGCCCATTTAAACACCGTGCTGCACAACATTACAGAGAAACAGTGTAAACACTGGACTGTATGGTCTGAAGCACAGCAGGACCTCCAGCTCTCAGGTGAGGAGCGAACACTCGGACCGTTGTGTCGCAGCTCGTTATCCTCGAGTCATTCTACCAACCAGCAGTCGAGTCTCTGCATTCAACCACATTCAGACGGTGGTACTTCCTGAATAATTAAAACAAAAGCTAATAGGGAAATATTTTAGTAGTGTTGTGCAATTGACAATTTGCACTCCTTTATGTTTGAATTAATCTGGCAAGAAATAGTCCCCTCCACCTTTAGCTCCTTTTATGAGTAACTTGTCATCACAACCAAGTCTAAGTCATGCCTTAAACAGCTGAAACAATTTACTATCAAACTACAGAAAATGACTCAATTATTTTCGAGTCATTTCTTAAAGCAACTATGTCAAACATTAACTGGTTACAGCTTCTAAATTGTGAGGATTTGCTACAAAAACAAGACATCTGCAGACGTAACCTTTGGTTTTAGGAAATTGTAAATAAAAAAAATAAAAATAAAAAAAGGCATTTTATAGACCAGTCGATAAATAGAGAAAATATTAATTGATTAGTCATTTGTTGCAGACCTACGTGAGCCGTTTAGAAATCATAAATAATCTCTGATTCTAGCTTCTCAAATGTGAAGATTTTCTACTTTTCTGTTTCCATTAGTTTAAATTAACTATTTTTGGTGTTGATGACTGTTGGGTGAACAAAACAAGACATTAATAGATCTCATCTTGGACTATTTATTAACCATTTAAAAAGAAAATTGGAATAGATTAACCATTATTAAGACAATCACAAATTGACAGATCAATCAATAACAAAAACAATTGTTAGTTTGTAGCTTTAATAGCTCCACATAAGAGTCCAACGACTATTCCTCTATATGCACTTTCTCTAGAACCCCGCAGGAAAACATTCCACATACGTGATCAAGTTGTTCGTAAAGAGTAAAGTTGTTACTCATGCTGGTAACTTGGAATATTAGCCGAATGCGTCATACAAAATGCAAAACTATTTGTTTTACATGCAAATATACGTCTTCCCTGCGCTTAAACGTTGCACAACTGTCGAGGAAAGTACATTTAACAATCTTGCTTTGTGCACAACTTCCAAAAGATGCGTTCGACGCTGCCGACCACCTCTGTCAATGTAACCCGTCGTACTGTGGAGTCCACGTCGTCGTGGTTTCTCCACAACGCGGCCTCATTTCATACCGTAACCATGGCAGTTATTTGAGTAAATGGAGGAATGCATCCTGTGTATGTAGCAGCAGTGCAGTAATAAAATGCATCACGATGAACACCAATATATCAGCTTCAATGCAACAAGCCGAACAATGCGTGAACGGTCTTTTTACGCGTTTAGTTGAACCAGAAGTCCCTGAGCTCGTCTCGGCCTAAAGTCTCCCCCAAAATTACACAAATTACATCTCCTTCTGAACTGCACAACAGGATCTCAAGAGTGTCAAGGCTATTCATCCCCCCCCCCATTGCTCCAATTGGCTGTGGTGCTGATGTCAGAGGCAGATGAGGTTGCCATGGAGACAGGCGCCACGGTGGCATTGGAGAGGACGGCTCACGACAGAATGAAGCGCTGAGCTTCAGCAGACGGCGAGGAATCCAGACGGGTCAAGGAGATGAGCTTCAAGACCAGAAGGAGTCGCCGTGAGGAGGAAAAAAGACGTGCGGGGTTTAAACACAGTGAAATATTTACTATATGAAATGTGGGGGACAACACCAATATTTATATTTTGGGTAAATGTCACTTTGGTGCAAGAGAGGTACACTGTATTCCACGACAACTAGTTACATCTTAAAACTATCAAATTGTATCCAAATAAAACGTGATGGTGTACTTTGTCTGGACTCTTGATGCAGTTATTACCAGTCTACAGGTACATTTAATGCACATGTTATGGAACAGCTTTTTTCACTTAAAAACTAAAATCAGGACTGGATTTGCTGGATTTCTCCGTTCTCATTTTAAATTAAAACATTTTTTATCTGAAAATGCCACAATGAGCTCTGGGCCTTTTTACAATTTGTTTTTAGACTACATGACATAATTGTGAATATAATCCACTGATAAAGAGAATGTCAATAATTGTTAGTTGCAGCCCTTACAACATAGACAAATGATTTAGTAGCAGTTATTATTTATGCTCCAGGGTGTCAGCTTGGTTTAATTCAACTTCTGACAGTCTTTACAACTTCACCTTTACCTCACTCGCCTGGCTGAATAAAAAAATAAAATAAACTTCTTCGGCAAAATGGTTTCAAATCAAAAAGAAAGCTTAATGCCGGTTATGACGACATGTTCAAGTACCGTCAGATTTACTGTGAACTACACAACACTGCTCATATCAGGTGGACTTTCTATATTCCTTGATGTCTTTCGACTGGCATTACAACTCAAACATGTTGAAACAAGAGTCAAATATGACGCCAAATCCACCGGCATCAGACCTCGTGGAGAACAGGGCGTTTTTATAGTTAATCAACTTGGGATGCACGGTTCCGATCTTAGTGATACCTGATCTTAAAAAGGCAGATCAGGTATCACTAATAAAAAAAATGTTTGTCCGTTTTCATTGTAAAATTAGAAATTTCCAAATTTCTGTTGGTCACAATCAATCCGCGCAGTGCCGTATCAACCCGTTCAGCAGCAGCAGCAGCAGCAGCAGCACACCCCCCCCCCCCCCCCCCCCCCCCCATGATCCAACTGTTCATGTGGGCGTGATAAAAAAAGAAAAAGCCAGAGTATGCTTAAGCTCCGGAACATCATCACAGGAGGGCGATACAGTATCTCGCGATTGCATAAGACCCGTCGGCTGTGTGTGGACTGAGGCTTGTGATAAGAGAGTCAGTACGAGCAGCAGGCCTCAGCCACCGGCAAGCCGCACAGTCAACACAGTCAACACAGTCAACAAGAGCCTCTTGAAAGCAAAAATAGGTCGACACCGACACGGCTCACCGTCAAACCGCCCTCTTACCATTACAGCCAAACGCAGCCAGGTTCCATAACACAAACACACAACTTTCTGGAGTAATATACACCGATTACCTGACCTTTCTTTGTACCAACTAAAGACTCGCAGACTGATTATAATCCTCCGTCCTGCCTTGTTCCATTAAGATCTGCACAGTTATTAAAAGAAATCAGCACAACACATTACTACTACAACTCTGATTCATTATTGTATGGAGGGTATCTACAGCTAGGAACGCTGACAAAATAATTGTTTTATCTTGGTTAAAATGCTCAAATACCACTTTCTAGTACATTGGTCAATAGCTGATTTGCTTGTAGTGCGGACACTTCAGACACACAGATAAAAAGAAACGCTCTATGAGGAACGACATTGACTAGGTGAACTATAGAATTTAGACCAACTGTCGGTGACAGAACAGATTTTTGTAGGAGGCTTCCATAAGAACCATAAAAATCCTTCCTGTAATAAAGCCCATGAGCGGCTAGAAAACCTCGGCCACCAGGTCTTTATCTTTGACACGACGTTATACTCATGGTGTGATTAAGTATGCTAAAATACTTTACACCACAAACAGCACCTGGGCTTCAGAAAGTTGGGAGGTTTGGTTTGATCAGCTGGTTTGATGCTTTGGGATGCATGACATGTTGATATTTGGGATCAAATCGCTGTAAACTACACATTTGTTTTGTTTTTTTTACACATTACTTTTAAGCGATCACAAATGCCTTTCTATGAATATGTGATCCTTTCTAATTTTGCAAAAGAAAAAACTATGTGTGAAATGTGCTCATGCATCAATGTATGTAAAATATAATAAAAATCCAGCTTTTGGGACTCATAATACTCATTAAAGGCGTCCCAGCGGAAGCCGTTTATGAGATGACACCAGTATATAGTGGTGCACTGTCACCCCAAAAGGCCAGATAAAAGAGCAAGTTCCTGATTTAAAAATACTTTGAATGTTAAAAGTACACGCTGCACCACTTTCTTTGGCTGCTGTACATTAAAGCAACAAGACCGACTGACTCAAAACTACAGGTCTCAAAGAGGAATGCAGCAAGACCGCAGGAGCAAGGAGGCTGAGGCTGACAGATCATCCACTCCAACGCCAAAAATAACCCAAAGTAAATAACTGCTCTCATGTTAACATGAGTGAAGAATACCGGAGGGTTTATGTAGGTTCTGCCGCTGGTATAAAAGCTGCTGATTCAGTCATTTCACGGCTACAAAGTGAAAACAGTCGTTAACTTCGTTATAAAGATGGAAGTTTTCAGAATCTAAATAAATCAAAATTTCTCTTTGAGAGACTCGGATTAAATCAATGCTGCCTCACATTTCATAATCTAATAGAGCATGATGGTGCATATTTCGTCTCACAGGACCCTCTTACGTGTGAGAAAAGCTTGTAAAAGAAACAAAAACGTTGCGCTTAATGGACACAATGTTGTTGTAACTTGTCATTTTGCTGTCTTTGAGATTTTGGCATCATTGGGAGTCAAAACAAATCCAGTCCTTGCAGCCCTAGTCAAGCATGACGGACCTGTCTGTGCACGTTGCTCTGATTTAATAATAAATAAATAAATAAATAAATAAATAAATATATATATATATATATATATATATATATAATTCCCACTCATAATATACAGTATCACTGGTTCCTTGGAAGATAAGTAAGACATTTCATTTAAAAACACATTAGCTCAAGTGGGTTTTTGTGTGAGCTGAAAGGCGCAATCCAAACCAAAACAAATGCATTCAAACTGAACGGTGAATTCCAATTACATCACATCATCAATGATCATGTGTCAAACTAACCATCATTCATTCAAGCAGATGAGATGGACAAAAAAAAAAAGATGTCTGATCTTAAAGCAAACTGTCAAAGAACGGAGCAAAAAAACAACTGTGGGAAGTCTTCATCTTACACATTTCACATTACTGGAATTACTTGCAACAGCCAGAAGATGAAAGCACCGATGGCCAGCATGGGCGAACGCGTACCGAAAAGTGCTCCGCTTACAGAAAGTGAAACTTGCTAGAAAAAAAAAAAAAGAAGGAATAAAACCTCACAGCTGGACTGATCAATGGTCTCTCAGAGGTGACGTCCAGACACACCACACCTACGAGAACCCCACAGGTTACGCCTCATAACATATCAACACTCATTGTAGCAGACACTGAGAATATCTTGACCTTATTTTACTCATGTTTAGCACTAACTTTAACACTTTATCCTTGATTAGTCCTCTTAAAATCAAGCTTTACAGGTGGTCAGTCTGTATTTTGATTCCAAGTAAGATTTAGATTCTAGTAAATGTACCCCCCCCCAACCAAAAAAACACCGGTGAACGAGTCAATCTGGAGAAAAATGAACGCCATCAGTTCCACTATACTTGTTATGTTGAGCATCTTCTCACCGCCGTTTGTTACAGATATATGCAATCAAAAGATGTATCCATATCTAGTTAGTATTAATGAAACTGGATTAGTTCAGCAGATATCAAGAAAGTCAGCTGTCACTATTGATTAATCGGCAGATACTTTTGATTAGTGCAGCAGTATGAACCAGTCACAAGTAACCAGAGAACAAAGTGATGTCTTCAAATGATTCATTTTCTAGCTGACAGTAAAAAAAAAAACCAACTAAAGTATTACGTTTACAGTGATATGAGGCAGTAACAAAAGCAGCAGATCCTCATATTTAAGATTCCAGAAAGAGGATACTTATTTTTTTAGGTGGATTTCTTACTTTTTTTAAATTTATTTGAATTGCAGTGACTTCAAAGTTTGTGCAGTTTCCAACGCTTATTCTAACGTGTTATTGTCTCTTTTAAAGCTAAAGAAAACATCAACCTCTTCACAAATCAACAACCTTCCAACACTGTGGGGCTTTAATGGTGATCTGGTCCGCTCGCCTTGAGCTAACCAAGGATTTGCTTTACAGTGGATCGTACCAGTAACAACCGTTGCTGAGTGCTTTTTTTTTTTTTCTCCATTTTGCAGACAGAAAGATGCTGAACAACCTGCTGTGCCTCTACACTGTAGACAGGCTGTGTGTCAACCTCTCAGAAAACCCCAAGCTCTTCTCACCACAGAGGAGAAAGAAACAGAACTACACTGCTGCTGCTGCTGCTGCTGCTGCTGTTTGACACAAGGACATTATATTATGTAATACAGCACAGTGTGCAGCACACATTACCAAAAGGTTAAAGAAACCACAAGAGTTGGTGTTTTTTGAAAGGAGGAGAGTAGGATTTAGCTTAATACAAACTGAGATGCTGTTAAAATAATGAATACAGGGTTAATTATCAGAATGAATACTACAAATGTACACAGTTATGATATCAATCATGCAGTAGAACGGGGTAAAACCTCCATACCACATAGTTTTGATGAGTTATCCTCAGCTACATCTCTGATTTCATTTAGTATATGAAATACTACAGTCCGAGTGGGTCTCGCCTATAAATTCCTTCACATTGTGTAACAAGCCATCTGCTACTGAAACACATTTTCAAGGAGAAAACCCTTGAGCTTCTCTTGCAAGTAAATTTTCAGGCAATATCACCAAATAAGTCTAAAACATAGTTGTACAGCTACGAAGGGGGAGAACATATCTATCTAAATATTTTTTTTTTTAAAGGCATGTTTAAGTCAATTAAAATCCCTGCACATTAAATGTAAATACTGTATAGCTAACATGTGTGGATATTTTATGATGAAGCAGTGAAGCAACAACAAGATGTAGTAGTGTTAGATTCGTATGAATCCTGCTGAAAAGCTCTATATTCTATGGTGAAGTATTAAAAAGGGTAGATTGGAAGAGAAAAACGAAATAAAAATCACTGTAAATTCCACGTGGGTGATCGCACCGAGCCTGTTCAGTGCCCGTTGTAGTGATATTATTGACAAAAACACCAAATGTGTTCATTTTTATAAGCTTGCATGCAACGTTTGAGAGCAGAGGATGCAACACATAACGATTTGTTATGAAGAAACAGTAACGTTACACTATTAAGCTTGTAGCGTTACCTAAATACAATTTAAATTGACTTTTAAGTCGGTCACTTTTTTTTTTTTTCTTTTTTTTTACAGCCAAAAGTCAGCCAATTCGGCCGTGATTTAATGCATTATCCTCGCGAACCGACGCTACCTTCATTATTAAACTAACATCGGTTTCACACAGTTGTTTGCAACAGCAAGTTAGTCGGGCTAAAAAAAGAGAAGATGTGAACTCTATGCATTGCGTGTTTGAAAGAAATAAAGCTAGGTAGGGTAGACAGAGTGTTCAGGGTACACACTCACCACACCATCCCGTAGGCTCCCTCTCCAATGTAGGAGAGGTTGCTGTACCGAGGCCCGACGTCGAAGGCCTGTCCGCGGACCAGCTCCGCTCCAGACACCGCAGCTGTCGCCATTTTTCTCTTACACGGCTATCAAATAAAAAATGTAAAAAAAAACAACAGCTAAGATTAGAAAACTAATATGCCAAAAAAAAGAAGTGTTTTTTTATATATCCGTCGTCGCTGTGAGTGCAACAGTTATCGGTGTGAGCAGAGGCCTTCACTTCGTCTTCTTCTTTCCGATTACGTGCCTTCAGACCGACCGCACCACCACCACTGCTGTGCTGTCGCAGGCAGGAGCGAGGAGCGAGGAGGAGCGGAGAGAGGTCTGATGCTGCAGGAAATAACGGAGGTGGTCACGTGATCCGGTGTTGCCTTCAGGTACTGCTTTCCACTCAGGAAGTACACAAGCACAAACAGTAAGGTAGAATACAGTTGTGGAAGAAGTATTCAAATCCTGTACTTAAGTAAACGTAGTACTACTAATAGCAACCACACTGTGAAAATACCCCCCCCACCCCCTGTGGTTTACACCAAGCAGGTACATCCTGAAAAGGATTTTTTTTTAATGATCAGTCATAGGCAGTAATGATGTCACCTACAAAGCCCTTATTGGCCAGGCACCATCATATCTTATTTGCAGGGTTACTTGTCGATCCCAGGTTTCTAGTTAAGCGTTAGCTCAGGTTTCTAGTTAAGAGTTGGCTCAGGTTCATAGTTAAGAGTTGGCTCAGGTTTATAGTTAAGAGTTGACTCAGGTTTATAGTTAAGAGTTGGCTCAGGTTTATAGTTAAGAGTTGACTCAGGTTTATAGTTATGGGTTGACTCAGGTTTATAGTTAAGAGTTGACTCAGGTTTATAGTTATGGGTTGACTCAGGTTTATAGTTATGGGTTGACTCAGGTTTATAGTTAAGAGTTGACTCAGGTTTATAGTTATGGGTTGACTCAGGTTTATAGTTATGGGTTGACTCAGGTTTATAGTTAAGAGTTGGCTCAGGTTTATAGTTAAGAGTTGACTCAGGTTTATAGTTATGGGTTGACTCAGGTTTATAGTTAAGAGTTGACTCAGGTTTATAGTTAAGAGTTGACTCAGGTTTATAGTTATGGGTTGACTCAGGTTTATAGTTAAGAGTTGACTCAGGTTTATAGTTAAGAGTTGACTCAGGTTTATAGTTAAGAGTTGACTCAGGTTTATAGTTATGGGTTGACTCAGGTTTATAGTTAAGAGTTGACTCAGGTTTATAGTTATGGGTTGACTCAGGTTTATAGTTAAGAGTTGACTCAGGTTTATAGTTAAGAGTTGGCTCAGGTTAATAGTTAGGGCCGGCTCAGGTTTATAGTTAGGGCCGGCTCAGGTATATAGTTAGGGCCGGCTCAGGTAAATAGTTAGGGCCGGCTCAGGTATATAGTTAGGGCTGGCTCAGGTTTACAGTTAGGGCCAGGTCAGGTTAACAGTTAGGGCCAGCTCAGGTTTATAGTTAGAGCCGGGTCAGGTTTATAGTTAGGGCCGGCTCAGGTATATAGTTAGGGCCTGGTCAGGTTTATAGTTAGGGCCGGCTCAGGTTAATAGTTAGGGCCTGGTCAGGTATATAGTTAGGGCTGGCTCAGGTATATAGTTAGGGCCTGGTCAGGTTTATAGTTAGGGCCGGCTCAGGTTAATAGTTAGGGCCGGCTCAGGTTAATAGTTAGGGCCGGCTCAGGTATATAGTTAGAGCCGGGTTAGGTTTATAGTTAGGGCCGGCTCAGGTATATAGTTAGGGCCTGGTCAGGTATATAGTTAGGGCCGGCTCATGTTAATAGTTAGGGCCGGCTCAGGTATATAGTTAGGGCCGGCTCAGGTATATAGTTAGGGCCGGCTCAGGTTTATAGTTAAGGGTTGGCTCAGGTATATAGTTAGGGCCGGCTCAGGTTTATAGTTAAGGGTTGGCTCAGGTTAATAGTTATGGGTTGGCTCAGGTTTATAGTTAGGGCCGGCTCAGGTTTATAGTTAAGGGTTGGCTCAGGTATATTGTTAGGGCCGGCTCAGGTTTATAGTTATGGGTTGGCTCAGGTTTATAGCTATGGGTTGACTCAGGTTCATAGTTAAGAGTTGGCTCAGGTTTATAGTTAGGGCCGTTTCAGGTATATAGATAGGACTGGCTCAGGTATATAGATAGGACTGGCTCAGGTATATAGATAGGACTGGCTCAGGTTTATAGTTAGGGCTGGTTCAGGTTTATAGTTAGGGCTGGCTCAGGTTTGCCACGGACCAGCCCCTCGATATGCTGCTATAGGCCCAGACTGCCGGGGGACATCCTAGGATACACCGAGCTCCTCTCTTCTCTTCTCTTCTCTCTCTCTATGTCTGTATAAATCCCTGTCCCAATAATGCACATTACTAACTTTGCTTCTTCTAATTCAATTGAATTGATATATAGTTATACCGTGTATGGCCTTCCGAAGTAATCTCCACACCCCAGCCTTTGCTTCTGCAACAGTAGAAGCTGCAGTCCTTCATGTCTGCAGATATCTAGCTGCCAGTAATTACCTTCCTTTGCTGAGAACAGCCAGGACAGGGCCCGGTTTCTCGATCTCAAGTGTCTTTGTGTTCTAACTTTTGACTGAGGCTTCCTAAAAAGATTAGGTTTAGAATTAAATAGATTTAAATTGCTCTATTAGCTATTTGTCAACAGTTCTCTTTTCCTGACAAAAGTCTGGACAAAGCCCTGCCTCTTGAATTTAAGTATTCTGACTGACAGTCGCCTCCTCCCTACCTCCAAAAAAGAGCTGAAGTTGAAGAAAAATCAGCATATAGTTAAGTGTAGCAGACTATTTCATCAAATATATATTTTAAACAAATTGCAATGTTCATAAAATTGCTTTGTCTCTACACTGCACCCAGACATATGTCAGGCCCCTCAGTGTAATGTGTTGATAATCCCTTTCACCATCCCATTTTGGACTCAACTTTTTTAGTTTATGTCCTCCAGAAAACAAGGAATATCCTATTATTATGGAGGAAAACGTAATCAAATAAATACAAATAAGAAACAAGATGTTGTGAGTATTTATAACGGCATCCTGCCCTCTAGGGGGCAGAGTAGGAACATTTACTAAGGGCAGAGTGAGAAAGAGGAAGTACCTGAGTAAGGGTACATCCCAAGTCCCCCGTTTCTCTCACTTGAGTGTTTTCCCTGCGAGGAGAGAGGAAACGAGGAGATATGTTTTAAGAGAAAAGAGACCTCTAAAGCGTCACATAAAGAGGCCGTCTGTTTCTGATCCAATCACAGCTGGATCAGCTGTCAGTCGGCTTTAACAACTGGAGAGACTTTTGAGAAGTGTGTGTCTGCACACATGATCACTGTACTTAATAATAGTAACTAATAATACTAATAAGTTATAACTAATAAAGACACATCATCACTGCCAGAGTAGAGGTGTTTTCTCTCTGTAGCCTATTACCTCTTTAACAAACTGTATTGAGTATTTATACACAGTCTGTGTTATTTATACTGTGTTCTGTGTATTTATACTGTGTTATGGTATTCATACTGTGTTCTGTGGACCGATGGAATGGGTTTGTCTTATTTATGACTTATTTCCGTCTGTACGTTTTGAAGATTGTGACATCGTTATTAAATGACCCAAAATGTGATTATGGTTTCTCTTGAATACTGAATTAATTTATTAGGCGCCATGTTTCAGGTTTAATTTAAATGATGTAACTCATTAAACCCGACACTCAGGAATGATCAGCCTCACGTGACTGAATGAAATGATGATAAATTATGTAAAAAGGGTTTCGTCTTTCCAGCTCTCTCTGTGTCTCTCCCTCATTGATCATGATTTTTGATGTAATGGTATTCTTCTAGAAAGTTATTTTTGGTTATTTTGTAGAAATTAATTTAGTGTCATGACTTAAAAGTTTTTTTGGTACTTGTTATTGTACTTCATACAAATGAATCATCAGAACTTTATTCTGAGTTGAATAATTACAGCTCTTACAGAAAAATGATAAGTGAGATAAGCAAATTTAATTACATTTTTTATTTTTTGATGTTATTGAATTCATTTTGACAAGTTAAACTGGGTGAACCGGAGCACACCGGAGAAAACCCTTCATTTGTCACAAATTCCCTTTCATATTAGCTTGTTTTCATCCTGTCTGCTTGTTTAATTAACTCTCCTGTCATTTCAGATCCTACCATTCACACCCAATCACCTCTCATTCCCCTCACCTGGTCCTCCACACCCCATCTCACCTGCAGCCCATTCCCTCATTAGCCCTCACTATTTAGGTCCCCTCACTTGCACTTGTTCCCTGCCAGACTGTCTTGTGTGCTATTGCCAAGCTCTCCAGCGTACCTTAGATATCGTTCCTGATCAGTCTGTTCCGACCCTGTCTGCCTGTTATTCGACCTTGGATTTTGCCTGCCCCTTTTTAGATTTGTTTGCCTGTTTGACGGACCTCCTGGTTTTGACCCTGCCTGAGCTAAGTAAAAGAACTTTACTTGTATTTTGTCTCCGAGTTGTGCTTTAGGGTTCTAGTACCTGAAATCCTTACATAATTAACCATCATCACAGTAGAAGTCCCACAGACTCACAAAGGCTCAAACCTTCTAGCTGTCACACTGTTGGGGCAGAGCTCAAGTCCTGCCCTACATCGAGGTAAATGGACTGTAAAGCACTTTTCTATTGCTTTTCTATTTCTCCCCTAACGAGGTCCTCAACCTTGTTACATCTAACCGCCCCACCACGTGCTCCCTTGACCCGATCCCTTCCCATCTTCAGTCTATTGCGACTGAACTCCTTCCTTTCCTCACCCACCTCATCAACACATCTCTTGTTTCAGGATGCTTTCCCACGGCCTTAAAGACCGCCAGAGTCACCCCCCTTCTGAAGAAACCATCACTTGACCTCTCTGATGTGAAGAACTTTTCTTCACATCAGAACAGTTTCTCTTCTACCCTTTCTATCCAAAACACTTGTACGTGCTGTCTTTAACCAACTGTCTTCCTATCTCCACCAAAACAGCCTTTTGGACCCCCACCAGTCCGGGTTCAAAGTGGGTCACTCAACAGAGACGGCCCTCCTTGCGGTGACAGAGTCGCTTCACGCCGCGAGAGCTAACTGTCTCTCCTCTGTCCTGATTCTCCTGGACTTGTCTGCGGCGTTTCACACTGTGAACCACCAAATCCTCCTCTCCACCCTCGAGGGGATGGGCATCTCAGGCTCTGCACTCTCCCTGTTTGCATCCTACCTGACGGGTCGATCCTACCAGGTGACCTGGAGGGGGGCCGTGTCGGAACCACGCATGCTGACTACAGGGGTTCCGCAAGGTTCAGTCCTGGGCCCCCTTCTCTTCTCGCTCTACACAACATCTCTGGGTTCTGTTATTCGCTTGTATGACTTCTCCTACCATTGTTATGCCGATGACACCCAGCTGGTCTTGTCATTTCCCTCACTGACGAGACGGCGCAGGTTCTCATCCAGGCTCTTGTCATCTCCCACCTGGACTACTGCAACTCTCTACTCGCCGGAGCCCCGGCGTCGGCCATCAGACCTCTGGAGCTTGTCCAGAAAGCCGCAGCTCGCCTGGTGTTCAATCGCCCCAAGTTCTTCCACACAACTTCCTTTCTCCGTTCTCTACACTGGCTACCTGTAAGAGCTTGCATCCAGTTTAAGACTCTGGTGCTAGCCTACAGGGCAGTGAAAGGAACAGCTCCTTCGTATCTCCAGGCCATGGTCAAGCCTTACACCCCCGCCCGACCACTTTGCTCTGCTGCCTCGGGGCGATCAGTTGCCCCGTCGCGCAGAGGTCTTGGCGGCCGATCAACCCGCTCACGGCTGTTTTCTGTCCTGGCCCCACAGTGGTGGAATGAACTTCCCACTGACGTCAGGACAGCGGAGTCGCTGCCCATCTTTCGGCGCAGGCTGAAAACCCACCTCTCCAGGAAGTGCTACCCTGAGCCTTCCACTTAGCACTTATTGTATTCATACTAGCTTGTTGCACTTATTGTATTCGTATTACTTATAGCACTAACTGTTTTTCTTTGTTTCTGCACTGTACTTTGGCTCAGAGTTATGCTCTGCTTCATGCTCTTAGATGCTTGTTTGGAAAAGGAAATGTACTTATGACTTCTGGTGACTAGCAGTTCTTTTGATTACCAATGTTGAATGCACTTATTGTAAGTCGCTTTGGATAAAAGCGTCTGCTAAATGATTGTAATGTATTCATCACGACCACTCAAAGCGCTTTCACACTACTTGTCATCATTCACCCATTCATACGCTGATAGTAGGGGCCATGTCCACCATCAGGACTAACTAACATTCACACCCATTGGGAGCCTCTGGTCTTCGGTATTTATTTCAGCAGCAAAAGACTCACGCAAAGCAGGTACAGGATATTTTTTTCCCACAGACTCACAAAGGCTCAAGCCTTCTAGCTGAGGTGGCCCTGAGAGCTCAAGTCCTGCCCCACATTGAGGTGACCTCCTGCTCCGCTGGTCTCTGTCCCTCTATGATGGGGGGGGGAAAGCGACATGGACCTTTGCAATGATCACAATATGGAAGTAGTGTAGACACAGCCGATTCTTCCGGTATGGACACAGCCGACTGCTCCGGTGTGGACTCAGCCGACAGCTCTGGTGTGGATTCAGCCGACTGCTGGTGGGAGACCTGATCTTCCGCCGACCGCTCCGGTGTGGACTCAGCCAATTCCTCCGGTGTGGACTCAGCAGAGTGCTGGGGAGGGACCTGATTTTCCATCAACTTCTTTTTCTTTTTTGGTCCGGTTGACTCTACTCCTGGAACCAGCACCTCCACGAATATTTTGGGCTACAGCTTCCGTCTAATAAGAGCACGCAACACGTTAGCTCCAATGACGGTGGTTGTCTCAAGCCCCGAAACAACCAGCATTGGCACATTGAGTTGTTTTCCTCCGTGTCCATATTAAGGTTGGCTTGGATCCACTGGTTACAAGCTCATGCGGGGCATCAGCTGTAAATGGAATCCAGCCTTGGCGGCTGTAAAGCTCTGCCAAAGGTTTGATCTGATAAGGGATGTGCTTTTCTACAAATGCGGCTTCTACATATGAAGCTGGGGATCCCCAGCTGGGGTTTGATGGCGAAACCGTGCACAGCATTTTTAGTAAATGCATGCACAAGATAATGGCATGAATTGAGTGGTGCGGTTGGGACGTGTTGCAGCCACCATTGTTTGCTGATCAGAGAGTGTTCAGTCCCATACTGCTGTTGTCTTAATCCCGTTTAAGACAGTTCAAACGGTAAGGTGCCACATCCGGCGGTATTATATCTGTCAGTTTGGTCACTGACAGTTTTGGAGAAATTAATATATCTTTAATGCTCCACATTAAAGTTTAAAAATGTTCTATATTTATGTCCTCAAGTTGTTTTTTTTTTACGTCTAACCACGGGCATTGTTGTTTATTCTGGTCGGTCAGCTTCAGATCAGAGCCAAGCTCCGTTGCTTGCCTTCTGTGCCTTTTGTGACGTCACGTGAGCGTCTGTGAAGCCTTTTATCTCTGATAGACTTTGAAAAACTCGTTGTTATATTCTACAGCCCCCATTCGTTCTGTCTTACACTGACAAAGCAGTATCTGAAATCTTTACCTCAGCAGTTTTATTAAAAGCAGCATTGAAGATGACCGACCAGAATAATACAACAACAATGTCCGTGGATTGACCAGAAACATCACAGATAGAGAGTTAGTGTATCTGTTAATGTACTAATCGTGAATCAGACATTACTAAATGCTTCACAATAACAAAACCTAAACTTGAGCGAATAGGTGTATAATACAGTAACCTTGTAATATATCTACAATATAGTCAAACACTGGGTACCTTTTCTTCTTGCATCATTTAGACCCACCGAAAGCAAATACCTAATTGCAGTCGAACCGTGATCATCTTATGCGCTTTGTACCACGACCTTTGTTAATACCAGGACAGTGATAAAACATGGAGGCATCTCAAATGTGAGCAAACTGAGGCATCATAAATTGTTTTCTGATCCCCGTGGGGAAATATTTGAACGTAACAGCTCTTGTAAATGCGCATGACAAATACAGGATTAGGTAAAATGTGTGGAAAGCTATAATATACAACACATTTAGAGAAATACAAATAAAGTAATTCAATAACACTAATTTGTGCAGTAAAAACATTCAATATAAAACTAGTGTGAATAAATACTAATTGTAGATATGAAATGAAAGTTCTGTTTTGTATAGTAGCTAGACTTTTTTTGACAGAAGGCAAGACAATAATGATAAGGATTGCCAAACTGTTTTATTGGCCAAGTATGTGTACAATAACAATTTTACACGGTTTCTTTGAACTGCGCTCAATTTATTTGGACAAAATGATATCTTCAGTTCTGGTTGTCCAGATGTTGTAGTCTGTTCCTGTCCAGTTTGAATCCAAACCACAGTGATGGATGTGCAGAGAACAGACTGGATTATCACAGTGTAGAACTGGAGCAGCAGTTTCTCAGCCAGGTTCAACTTCCACAACACAATTTCAGGCACATGCTCGACATAGGTAGTCCTGATCTGTGGCGGGATGGCCTATGCATCCCTGGTGAAACCAGAGTTTGCAGGTGGTGCACTCAATCTGAAAGTGAAAAATATTGCCATTAGTATTTTCTCACATTTTGTCTGGTTAACATCACTCATCCAGATTAGGATGTGAAATTAAGCTATTTTAACTTCATTAAACAGTCATTCATTATAATCCGATGGCATTGTATGAATTGCAGATACTGTGTAAATCTTAGCTGTGGTCCTGTCTGTGTTCCGTCAGCTGCTGCAGTGTCCTCCGAAAATGCAAAGACATGCAATTTAGGTGAATTAAACTATACATTTTCAGTCGCTGTGGGAATGTGAGTGTTCACCCGGTGATGTTGAGGTAAGGTGCATCCCAGTCTTTCAGCCAAATGTTGTTGGTCAGGATATAAATGAATCTTCTTACCCACTCGTCTATCTCAGCCCCTGAGCTGAGCTCCCCACAAGTCCGACACAGCTGGGATAGGTCATCTGTAAAAATAATAGTTATTAATGTCGGTTAATGCCGACACAGAAACTACATTTATGTATACCTGTTATTCAGCGGAGTCACTGCCATGTCCAGCCTCAACTTCGTCACGGTCCACAGGGTACTGAATTGTTTTCTGCAATAAAATCTGCTCTGCAAGCTAAAAAGTCCAGATACATTTAGTCAGATTATTTTTTTTGTAACATCAACACAAGGTAACATCACATTGTTACCTTGCACACAAACACGCCACATGAAGTGGCATCCACTTGAATCGGATGATCAATTATGGAGCATGTCCATCTCCCAACTGCTGGGCACTTCTTACGGACTAGTGCTCTACAAAGACATCACAGATTGATTACAGTTAGCCATTTGTACAAACATAACAATTCAGAATCAGATGAATGATGTTTGATAATTATTTGCTTAGATATGTGTTGCTCCTTAAAGATTTGCCTAAATGCATGACCTTTTTCACCCATTAAAGCTGATATTTCACTTAACTTGTGACATCTTTGCATTTGTTAATCTGTTCTTCTGTGGCTCCAAATGGGTCGAGATATAGTGACCGCATCTCCTTAAGATACATGATCTATAAAAATGCAAATACCAACTAGAAAATGCATTTCCTGCTGAAAATGCGTTGGAATGCTGAAAGCTGATAGCAAAAACATTGCTGAAAATACAGAAATGAGAGACTACCTGTCTGAAAAATGTTGAAGCTCGAAAGCATTTAAACTGCACTGATGAAAACCCTTCTAGTTGAAACGTCTAACTATGGTGTCTGTAGCTGAAAGTATGAGAAGGAAGGCTTTGAAAGTTGAAGAAGTTTAACAGGATTTGAAGATTTTCTCCATAGATATCCCTTTGAAAAAACTTGCTTAATAATTAGCTTAATAATTCAAAAAGTTTAAAGATTACAAATATGAAAAGTCATATCACCCTCTCCTGAAAGAGCTGACCATTTTGATATTCGAATGGTTTCTGTGGCTTAAAAAATGTCAGCAGTAGTGATATTTGTAGTAGTAGAAGTTGTAGTTGTAGTAGAAGTATTTTTAGTAGTAGAAGTATTAGTAGCATTAGAATAAGTACTAGTAGTAGCAGTAGTGATATTTGTTGTAGTAGTAGTAGAAGTTGTAGAAGTATTATTAGTAGTAGAAGTTAGTAATTAGAAGTAGTATAAGTAGTAGTATCAGTGGTCGTAGTAATAGCTGTAGTAGTGGTGGTAATATTTAATATAACAGTAGTAGTAGTAGAAGAAGTAGTAGTAGTAATAGTAATGGCAGTATTTGAAGTAATAGCAGTAGTAGTAGTACTAGTAGCAATCGTACTAATAGCTGTATTAGTACTGGTAGTAGCATGGATAGCAGTAGTAGTAGTAGTAGCCAGAGGGAGAGAGGGAGAGACAGAAAGAAAGACAGAGGGAGAGACACAGATAGACAGGAAGACAGAGATAGAGAGAGAGAGAAACAACATCAGTATATGTACTGAGTGAGTGAGACAGGCAGACAGACAGTCATCTGGATTGAGTGAGAAGAGCACTGAGTGTGTGGGAGAGAGACACAGGCAGACAGACAGTCAGATGGACTGAGTGTGTGGGAGAGAGAGACAGGCAGACAGACAGTTAGATGGACTGAGTGATTGAGAGAGAGAGACAGGCAGACAGACAGTCATGCTGAATCAGCATTCCAACAATAAACATTCTTTACATTCATCACAAGTTCTCTTAAGATTGCTTGACCGTGGTTGTAGCACAATATGAGAGCTACTCACCGGTTTAGACATCACCACAGTCACCATGAAGGCAGCGCAGAGTGTAGTCCTCACAAATGCCATTGTTCTCTTTCCTGTATTTGCTGAAACAAATAAGCCATAAGCTTTTTAAATCGGTGGAATTGTACATCAGCTGCATTTCAGAGAGGAATATTGTGCTTTTATCTCCACTACATTTACCTGATGACTACAGACACTCATTATTCTGCAGATTATTCTTTATACTAAACATAAAACATGATGCATTGCTCAGAGAAATCTACCTCTTGAGTCTAGAATTGAGTTGTATTTTACTATAAAAAAGGTGAAAACTAAATCTGCCAGTGTGGGAAGAATATTTCAACATTTTTACGTATTTTAAAGTATTTCCTAAAATCAACTTTCAGAATTCCATCGCCGAAACCTGTTTCGTTCTCCGTTTCATGATACAAATTTTTACATTTTTCAAACAAGTTGACATTCAAAACAGGCTAAAATATTTCAACTATGCAAATCAATGTTTTTTTAGGCGATCAGGCAATACATACATTACATACAGTACTGTAATTTCTAGTATGGTTGCTGTGACATAAGGCCTTTGATTGCTTTTTGTGTTTTTGTTAATGCTTGGTTACATTTTACAATGACAGTAATACAAAGTCAATAAACAACATGATTTTACTAAGCTACTATTCATTATTGTGTTGTGTTCTGAACCCGTCATTGAATTACAGATAAGAACATTTAATCACATTTTAATTTCCAGCTGCTCATATGAATTCAGTTTCAATTGTGTTTGTGTAGCAGTCAGGTACACTAGCACTATTATTAAAACAAATCACTGATATTGTAAAACATGCGCTCAGGAAAGGTTGAAAAACACTGACCTAATACATCAACACCAACAGTTTAGGACTTGTAATGCACGGTTGAAGAGCTTGTGAATACACCAGGTGTAACATCAAGTTATGGGTGAGAGACCTTTGTGCAATCCCCCACTGTGATTTATATATATAATTTGCCATTGTTGAGCGTCTGAGCCTGCAATATAGTGGCTGGATAAGTAATTAAATACTCTTCCATGCCAGTGGGTGGCAGACAGTAGGTAGCGCGATAATGACCTTGTTAATGTAAGATAGTAGAATTGAATGATGGCGGTAGATGTTGCGGTGAAGAACAGAGATGGAGAAATATTTCAAAAAGAAAAATGCAGACTTTTAAACCTTCTAACCCTCGAGGCAATACAGCGAAAGTTATCTTTGCTTGGAGTCACTTTGACTCTGTTATGCTTGGTGTGTGGGGGGAAAGCTATCAAACAGCACCATGGTCCCATTAAAAGACAAGGACTATTTTGTTCGCCTGCGTACACAATCTGAGAAACAGATAACTTTGAATGCGAAAAACCACAAAATGTGTCTGAGAAAGCTCTCAGAGCTAGCTACTTAGTAGCTAGCCTAGCGTAATAGCTAGCTAGCTTAGTAGCTAAACAGTTACTTCAAAAAAGGTGTGTGTGTGTGTGTGTGTGTGTGTGTGTGTGTGTGTGTTCTCCAATGTGACAGCTAGTCGTCAATGATATCATGAGGAGTGTTCCAGAATAGTGACATCATCCATTTTGGAACCCTCACCAGTATAGGACTCAGCTTCACAGATCAGTGACTTTGATGACTTTGATCAGTCACTTTGACACAGAGCCTGGACGGAGAAACACCTCAGTGGAAGTTCGCAACCAACAGACTGCCGCCATTTGGATGTTCACACTCTACAAGATTCTGCCTGCTGGTAAATCATATTTTAAATTCATACAGAACCTTTAAATACAAGTAATGGTTATTTTTGATTGTCATCTCCTTGATTCTCCTGTGTCTCCACTCGTAGAAGTGGAGACACACTTGGAAGAGTTGCAGCTCATACAGTTTAGGAGGTCCGACACCTGACGGAGCAGAAGAGGAGATCCTGGAGCCTCAGACCGAAGACCGTGAGGGGAAGGAGGACAAAGCAACCGCTCCACTGGCTACAACAGGAAGCAAGAGATAAGATTTTTTGTTACACACACACACACACACACACACACACACACACACACACACACACACACACACACACACTCATATAATTAAGACATTTTATCTCATAATTATTACTTTTTATGTCATAATTATGACTTTCTATCTCATAATCATGACGTTATATGTCAAAATTATGACTTTCTAACTCATAATTATGACTTTTTATGTCAAAATTATGACTTTCTATCTCATAATTATTACTTTTATCCCATTATGACTTTGTATCTCATAATTATGACTTTTTTGGTCAAAATTATGACTTTATATCTAATGATTTTGACTTTTTATCTCATAATCATGACTTTATATGTCGAAATTATGACTTTCTATCTCATAATTATTACTTTTATCCCATTATGACTTTGTATCTCATAATTATGACTTTTTATGTCAAAATTATGACTTTCTATCTCATAATTATTACTTTTATCCCATTATGACTTTGTGTCTCATAATTATGACTTTTTATGTCAAAATTATGACTTTTTTGTCAAAATTATGACTTTATATCGAATGATTTTGACTTTTTATCTCTTAATTATGATTTTTTATGTCAGAATTATGACTTTCTATTTCATGATTATGACTTTTATCCCATTATGACTTTGTGTCTCATAATTATGACTTTTTATGTCAAAATTATGACTTTTTATCTCATAATTATGACTTTTATCCCGTTATGACTTTGTATCTCATAATCATGACTTTTTATGTCAAATTTATGACTTTCTATCTCATAATTATGATATTTTATGTAAAAATTAAGGCTTTTTATCTCATAATTATTACTTTTATCCCATTATGACTTTGTATCTCATAATTATGACTTTTTATGTCAAAATTATGACTTTCTAACTCACAATTATGACTTTTTATTTAAAAAATATGACTTTTTATCTCATAATTATTACTTTTATCCCATTATGACTTTCTATCTCATAATTATGACTTTTTGTCTCATAATTATGACTTTTATCCCATTATGACTTTGTATCTCATAATTATGACTTTTTATGTCAAAATTATGGCTTTTTATCTCAAAATTATTACTTTTATCCCATTATGATTTTCTGTCTCATAATTATGACTTTTTATGTCAAAATTATGGCTTTTTATCTCAAAATTATTACTTTTATCCCATTATGACTTTCTATCTCATAATTATGACTTTTTATGTCAAAATTATGGCTTTTTATCTCATAATTATTACTTTTATCCCATTATGACTTTCTAACTCATAATTATGACTTTTTATGTCAAAATTATGACTTTTTATCTCATAATTATTACTTTTATCCCATTATGACTTTATGTCTCATAATTATGACTTTTTATGTCAAAATTATGACTTTTTTGTCAAAATTATGACTTTATATCGAATGATTTTGACTTTTTATCTCTTAATTATGATTTTTTATGTCAGAATTATGACTTTCTATTTCATGATTATGACTTTTATCCCATTATGACTTTGTGTCTCATAATTATGACTTTTTATGTCAAAATTATGACTTTTTATCTCATAATTATGACTTTTATCCCGTTATGACTTTGTATCTCATAATCATGACTTTTTATGTCAAATTTATGACTTTCTATCTCATAATTATGATATTTTATGTAAAAATTAAGGCTTTTTATCTCATAATTATTACTTTTATCCCATTATGACTTTGTATCTCATAATTATGACTTTTTATGTCAAAATTATGACTTTCTAACTCATAATTATGACTTTTTATTTAAAAAATATGACTTTTTATCTCATAATTATTACTTTTATCCCATTATGACTTTCTATCTCATAATTATGACTTTTTGTCTCATAATTATGACTTTTATCCCATTATGACTTTGTATCTCATAATTATGACTTTTTATGTCAAAATTATGGCTTTTTATCTCAAAATTATTACTTTTATCCCATTATGATTTTCTGTCTCATAATTATGACTTTTATGTCAAAATTATGGCTTTTTATCTCAAAATTATTACTTTTATCCCATTATGACTTTCTATCTCATAATTATGACTTTTTATGTCAAAATTATGGCTTTTTATCTCATAATTATTACTTTTATCCCATTATGACTTTCTAACTCATAATTATGACTTTTTATGTCAAAATTATGACTTTTTATCTCATAATTATTACTTTTATCCCATTATGACTTTATGTCTCATAATTATGACTTTTTATGTCAAAATTATGACTTTTTTGTCAAAATTATGACTTTATATCGAATGATTTTGACTTTTTATCTCTTAATTATGATTTTTTATGTCAGAATTATGACTTTCTATTTCATGATTATGACTTTTATCCCATTATGACTTTGTGTCTCATAATTATGACTTTTTATGTCAAAATTATGACTTTTTATCTCATAATTATGACTTTTTATCCCGTTATGACTTTGTATCTCATAATCATGACTTTTTATGTCAAATTTATGACTTTCTATCTCATAATTATGATATTTTATGTCAAATTTATGACTTTCTATCTCATAATTATGATATTTTATGTAAAAATTAAGGCTTTTTATCTCATAATTATTACTTTTATCCCATTATGACTTTGTATCTCATAATTATGACTTTTTATGTCAAAATTATGACTTTCTAACTCATAATTATGACTTTTTATTTAAAAAATATGACTTTTTATCTCATAATTATTACTTTTATCCCATTATGACTTTCTATCTCATAATTATGACTTTTATCCCATTATGACTTTGTATCTCATAATTATGACTTTTTATGTCAAAATTATGGCTTTTTATCTCAAAATTATTACTTTTATCCCATTATGATTTTCTATCTCATAATTATGACTTTTTATGTCAAAATTATGGCTTTTTATCTCAAAATTATTACTTTTATCCCATTATGACTTTCTATCTCATAATTATGACTTTTTATGTCAAAATTATGGCTTTTTTATCTCATAATTATTACTGTTTATCCCATTATGACTTTTTAACTCATAATTATGACTTTTTATGTCAAAATTATGACTTTTTATTCTCATAATTATGACTTTTATCCCATTAAGACTTTCTGTCTCATAATCATGACTTTTATGTCAAAATTATGACTTTCTATCTCATAATTATTACTTTTATCCCATTATGACTTTGTATCTCATAATTATTACTTTTATCCTATTATGACTTTGTATCTCATAATTATGACTTTTTATGTCAAAATTATGACTTTCTAACTCATAATTATGACTTTTTATGTAAAAACATTATGATTTGTTATCTCATAATTATTACTTTTATCCCATTAAGACTTTATGTCTCATAATTATGACTTTTTATGTCAAAATTATGACTTTTTTGTAAAAAATTATGACTTTATATCGAATGATTTTGACTTTTTATCTCTTAATTATGATTTTTTATGTCAGAATTATGACTTTCTATTTCAGAATTATGACTTTTATCCCATTATGTCTTTGTGTCTCATAATTATGACTTTTTATGTCAAAATTATGACTTTTTATCTCATAATTATGACTTTTATCCCATTATGACTTTGTATCTCATAATCATGACTTTATATGTCAAAATTATGACTTTCTAACTATTAATTATGACTTTTTATGTCAAAATTATGGCTTTTTATCTCAAAATTATTACTTGTATCCCATTATGACTTTGTGTCTCATAATTATGACTTTTTATGTCAAAATTATGGCTGTTTATCTCATAATTATTACTTTTATCCTATTATGACTTTGTATCTCAAAATTATGACTTTTTATGTAAAAATTATGGCTTATTATCTCATAATTATTACTTTTATCCATTATGACTTTCTATCTCATAACTATGACTTTTTATGTCAAAATTATGGCTTTTTATCTCATAATTATTACTTTTATCCCATTATGACTTTCTAACTCATAATTATGACTTTTTATGTCAAAATTATGACTTTTTATCTCATAATTATGACTTTTATCCCATTAAGACTTTCTGTCTCATATTTATGACTTTATGTCAAAATTATGACTTTTTATCTCATAATTATTACTTTTATCCCATTATGACTTTGTATCTCATAATTATGACTTTTTATGTCAAAATTATGACTTTCTATCTCATAATTATTACTTTTATCCCATTAAGACTTTCTGTCTCATATTTATGACTTTTATCCCATTATGACTTTGTATCTCATAATTATGACTTTTTATGTCAAAATTATGGCTTTTTATCTCAAAATTATTACTTTTATCCCATTATGATTTTCTGTCTCATAATTATGACTTTTTATGTCAAAATTATGGCTTTTTATCTCAAAATTATTACTTTTATCCCATTATGACTTTCTATCTCATAATTATGACTTTTTATGTCAAAATTATGGCTTTTTATCTCATAATTATTACTTTTATCCCATTATGACTTTTTAACTCATAATTATGACTTTTTATGTCAAAATTATGACTTTTTATCTCATAATTATGACTTTTATCCCATTAAGACTTTCTGTCTCATATTTATGACTTTATGTCAAAATTATGACTTTTTATTTCATAATTATTACTTTTATCCCATTATGACTTTTTATCTCATAATCATGACTTTTATGTCAAAATTATGACTTTCTATCTCATAATTATTACTTTTATCCCATTATGACTTTGTATCTCATAATTATTACTTTTATCCTATTATGATTTTGTATCTCATAATTATGACTTTTTATGTCAAAATTATGACTTTCTAACTCATAATTATGACTTTTTATGTAAAACATTATGATTTGTTATCTCATAATTATTACTTTTATCCCATTAAGACTTTATGTCTCATAATTATGACTTTTTATGTCAAAATTATGACTTTTTTGTAAAAAATTATGACTTTATATCGAATGATTTTGACTTTTTATCTCTTAATTATGATTTTTTATGTCAGAATTATGACTTTCCATTTCATAATTATGACTTTTATCCCATTATGTCTTTGTGTCTCAAAATTATGACTTTTTATGTCAAAATTATGACTTTTTATGTCAAAATTATGACTTTTTATCTCATAATTATGACTTTTATCCCATTATGACTTTGTATCTCATAATCATGACTTTATATGTCAAAATTATGACTTTCTAACTATTAATTATGACTTTTTATGTCAAAATTATGGCTTTTTATCTCAAAATTATTACTTGTATCCCATTATGACTTTGTGTCTCATAATTATGACTTTTTATGTCAAAATTATGGCTGTTTATCTCATAATTATTACTTTTATCCTATTATGACTTTGTATCTCAAAATTATGACTTTTTATGTCAAAATCATGGCTTATTATCTCATAATTATTACTTTTATCCCATTATGACTTTCTATCTCATAACTATGACTTTTTATGTCAAAATTATGGCTTTTTATCTCATAATTATTACTTTTATCCCATTATGACTTTCTAACTCATAATTATGACTTTTTATGTCAAAATTATGACTTTTTATCTCATAATTATGACTTTTATCCCATTAAGACTTTCTGTCTCATATTTATGACTTTATGTCAAAATTATGACTTTTTATCTCATAATTATTACTTTTATCCCATTATGACTTTGTATCTCATAATTATGACTTTTTATGTCAAAATTATGACTTTCTATCTCATAATTATTACTTTTATCCCATTAAGACTTTCTGTCTCATATTTATGACTTTATGTAAAAATTATGACTTTTTATCTCATAATTATTACTTTTATCCCATTATGACTTTGTATCTCATAATTATGACTTTTTATGTCAAAATTATGACTTTCTATCTCATAATTATTACTTTTATCCCATTATGACTTTGTATCTCATAATCATGACTTTTTATGTCAAATTTATGACTTTCTATCTCATAATTATGATAATTTATGTAAAAATTAAGGCTTTTTATCTCATAATTATTACTTTTATCCCATTATGACTTTGTATCTCATAATTATGACTTTTTATGTCAAAATTATGACTTTCTAACTCATAATTATGACTTTTTATTTAAAAAATATGACTTTTTATCTCATAATTATTACTTTTATCCCATTATGACTTTCTATCTCATAATTATGACTTTTTATCTCTTAATTATGATTTTTTATGTCAGAATTATGACTTTCTATTTCATAATTATGACTTTTATCCCATTATGTCTTTGTGTCTCATAATTATGACTTTTTATGTCAAAATTATGACTTTTTATGTCAAAATTATGACTTTTTATGTCAAAATTATGACTTTTTATCTCATAATTATGACTTTTATCCCATTATGACTTTGTATCTCATAATCATGACTTTATATGTCAAAATTATGACTTTCTAACTATTAATTATGACTTTTTATGTCAAAATTATGGCTTTTTATCTCAAAATTATTACTTGTATCCCATTATGACTTTGTGTCTCATAATTATGACTTTTTATGTCAAAATTGTGGCTGTTTATCTCATAATTATGACTTTTATCCCATTAAGACTTTCTGTCTCATATTTATGACTTTATGTCAAAATTATGACTTTTTATTTCATAATTATTACTTTTATCCCATTATGACTTTTTATCTCATAATCATGACTTTTATGTCAAAATTATGACTTTCTATCTCATAATTATTACTTTTATCCCATTATGACTTTGTATCTCATAATTATTACTTTATCCTATTATGACTTTGTATCTCATAATTATGACTTTTTATGTCAAAATTATGACTTTCTAACTCATAATTATGACTTTTTATGTAAAACATTATGATTTGTTATCTCATAATTATTACTTTTATCCCATTAAGACTTTATGTCTCATAATTATGACTTTTTATGTCAAAATTATGACTTTTTTGTAAAAAATTATGACTTTATATCGAATGATTTTGACTTTTTATCTCTTAATTATGATTTTTTATGTCA